>NC_081763.1:14493235-14793235 GCF_963082965.1 Carassius carassius
CATTACTTTATGTAAGACTAAACATTTAGTTAAACAGCATTATGCTACCAGAACCCAATTATCAAAGAGGATTATTGTGTAGTGGACTATTGGGGAGAATACATTAGAAATTGAAGACAGAATTTCAGAACTGAGCTGGCAGGCAGACAAAAAAAGTGAGAAGACTATGCCAAGGGGCCAGAGAGAATCTCTTTAAATTGATTAATTAACTAAGCTTTGGGACTTGGGCTACAACAACTCGAAATAATTAAGACACGCCTGTTCAGATTTTTTTTGTTGTTGAGAGTTTCACTCAAATGGAGTTAATTGGATAAAAGATGTTCAGAAGCAGGGGCATGCCCCAAATGATCACTTGACTTCCCTAAACCTCAATATATCAGGCCACCTCATACCGTACTGCATGGGCGAGGCTAGCCCCTTTTTAGGAGTGCTGAAGCACCCCTAAAAAGGAGCTCAGCACCCCTAAAACTTGGAGTGAGAAATGTTGTTATTCTAAAAGTTTTGTTCGTCTTTTACACGGTCAAATAATGTCCAAAACATACTCCGTAGTTTGTGGGTGTTAATGAGGAAAATGAAAACATCCCCGCATAGCAAATGGTGTCATCCTCTTCTCTTCTTCTACTTCTCCTCTGTACCTGCACCGCTCAGCACGACCGTCATCCAGCGCGAAACACACACAGAGTGAGAACCCGTGATGTAGTGTTGTGATCGGTTGTGATGCAACTAAGTTCCGAAACCATATCGGTGAATACTGGAGTCAGTATCCTGAATCACCATGGTGGTTCTATACATCTATAATCTATGGTACATCTATAATAAGTGTTTATTTTCGGACTATTTTAGTCCGGCGGGTCCCCGCCGCTGTGGAGTAGCACAGGACCTGGGTGACTCGTCCATAGTCATAAACGGAGAGAAGTAACGCCGGTTACAATGTTCTTCCGCAAGACGCATGCAGTTCTGTTTATTAACTGCTAGAGCGTGAAACAAAAACAGAAGCGCGACAAATAAACTGCGTACCTGTGTAGTGCGTACGTGTGTTAATTTAATACTCGGGAGTCATGTAAACATGACGTCACGTGCGTCTTTTCTCGTCAGTCGTCATGGAAACATGAAGCCCTGGCGTTTTGAGTGAAAACAAACGACGTATCACTGAAAACACTCACTGTGGCTTTTTAAAAGAATTGTTATTAATTCCTAGATTTATATCTGTTATTTTTCAGTTTTGGCTGACTATCAAACTAGACAATAAAAGAAAGTTTCATGTTTTTCTTTTGCTGTATTTATTCATTCATCACACACAGGATTTAACCTGAACCAGGCGTAACTCCTGAACTCCTAGCATTACTCTCTCTCTCTCTCTCTCTCTCTCTCTCTCTCTCTCTCTCTCTGTGTGTGTGTGTGTGTGTCTGTGGCCTGGCAGTGAGCAATGGACATACTACAATTCTTTAAAAGAAAAAAGACAGATTCAGGTGAGAGAGTAGGGACAGTCCATAATGACCTCTGTCTTGTTTTTTTTTTCTGCTGAAAAGAGTTAAGTTAAAGTAACAGATAATGCAAACCCGCTGCTGTTGTATCAAATTACTTATCAAGTCAATGGTCCCCTGCTTTTATTTTTTATTTATTTATTTCAAACTCACAAGCTTCTCTTGTGAAAGGAATTTGTCATTTAAAAAAGTTTCTAAGCCCAATAATAATAATAATAATAAAGACATTTAAAATGACTCTTGATATGAAGCTTGTTTTTTATTATTATTTATTGATGACATATTGGTTTATGAAAGTTCAGACAGGCGTGCATCCAGATATGTTAGAGATGGCCATTTGTAAATAATTTACAGAAGATGAATTACATTTTGTTGTCGTACCTGTTACTTTGTTCAATGACAATAAAGTTGAATCTAATGTAACCAATCTGATGACTGTTGATACAAAAGGAGGCACATGGAGTTAACGGTCAGGAAAACCAGCTGAGTGAAGAAGGTTTTGTGTTTGTTACAGGGGGCTGTCTGTGTGAACTCTCACAATTAAGCTGTTGTTTTGAAAAGGTCTCAAAAAAAGAAACATTTTTGGAGTTAGTTGAATCAATGTTAAAATTATAAAGTTATTTTTTAATAGATATATTTTTTGTTTTCGTGTGAAAAGAGGGTGGGTGGAGGCATTGGGGCTCATTGGGTGCTCAGCACCCCTAAAGCTCTGACCCTAGAATCGCCCCTGCCGTACTGTTTGTTTCTTTCTCTCGAACCCACTCTTCCCTTCCTTGCCCATCCATTTAGCCAACCTTATCCCACATTCTCTTTCTTTCAGGTTGTATCGGGGGGTCCTAAATATATGATAGAGATGGTACCCCCACCATGAGTCTCTCAACATTTACGGATGGATTTGAAAGTCTGAGACCACTTGTTAAAAATATTTATTTTTATGTGTAATTGTGTATTTTTCTGTTTTACATAAATAAATAAATGCCAGCCTTCAGCATATCAGCAGCCCTATATGCAGTGTGCATAGAAAAGAATCACCCCACTTTAAAATAAACACATTTTATTGCTTTGAATCCTGAAATGAAGACAGTTTTTGTTTTATCCAGCTGTAGTGCAACGTATAACATCCAAGTGAAAGATATAACACCAGATTTGATGGTGAGCGTTTGTGGACTGCAGTCTTGAAGTCGTTGCACAGATTTTCAGTGGGGTTTAAGTCTGAACTCTGACTGGGCCATGCAAGGACATTTACCTTATTCTCCTTCAACCTCTGTGTGCTCAGTTCTGCTGTGTGCTTTGGGTCATTGTCATGTTGGAAGATAAACCTTCTTCTCATTGACAATTTTCTGGCAATGGGCATCAGATTTTCCTAAAGAATTTGACAGTATTTTTCCCCATCTATTTTTTTCTTCAATCCTGACAAGAGCTCCAGTCCCTGCTTCCGAGAAACCCCCAGAACAGGATCCTACCACCTCCATGCTTTACTGGAGGAACGCTGTTATCTGGGAACTGTGAGCTGTATTAGATTTCTGCCAGACATTTCATTTGGTGTTGAGTACAAATAATTAAATTTTAGTCTCATCTGCCTCAGAATCTTCAAGGTGCATTTTAGCAAAGCTCAGTCTTGACTGCATGAGTACTTTTTTGAGGAGGTATTCTTACAACCCTCCCATACAAGCCACATTTGTGCAGAATCTGTGATATTGTTGTCATATGCACACAATCACCACTCTTTGTCATAAATTCCTGCAGCTGCTTTAGAGTTGCTGTAGGTCTTTTGGTCGCCTCTCTGAACAGATCCCTCTTGGCTCTTTCATCCAGTTTGGAGTGACGTCCTGATCCAGGGAGGGCCTGTGTTGTACCAAATACCTTCCACTTCTTAATAATAGACTTCACTGTGCTTCTAGGCATTGATAAAGCCTTTGAGATTTTTTGTATACATTTCATGACTTTTGCCTGTCCACAACTTTAACCCAGAGATATTTTGACAGTGCTTTTCCACCCATAGTTGACTGTTTGCTTCAGTTGCACTACCAAAGGACTGAAATGCTCCAGGAAAGCTCTTTTTCCAATTTAGTGATTCTGTTTTTTTCTTTCTGATATGTTGGTGTTATCTTTCTCTTTGATGTTGTAAGTTGTAAAGTAAATTCAACTGGATAAAACAAAAACTGTATCTATCTTCATTTCAGGCTGCAAAGCAACAAAATGTGATTATTTTAAAGGGGGGGATTATTTTCTTTATCACTGTACGTAGGACAGGCAGTTAGGAAGATGTATGGATAGTTGGTAATAAATAAAATAAATGATATAGGCAATAGACTGCAATGACAAGTTTGTGTAAAAATTTGTGATCATTTTCTCCAGCATTATTTGAGATGATTCATAGACATCTTGTGCTTCAGTGGAGGCAGAAGTATCTGACTGTCTATATACTATACAATAAGACATGATCGATGTCACAAATGTACTTAAGTGACCTAGAAATAGAGCAGAATCTAAACAATTTGATCTTCATTTTATGTCATAATACTTCTTAATTTAATGTTTAAAATGTTTCAAAATCCTAATCTTTTTTATTCCAAGGTTTAGATTAGATTTTGAATACCTGGTTTTTAGATTTTTGGACACCCACTATATTCCTGAAAATTGCAAGTATAAATCTCCAAGAACCATATTAAAAACTCATAATCACCATGTCAAAATCACTGCTTTGGCTAAACACTCTTGTGTTGTTTAGGAGGAGTGCCCAGGATTTTTAACACAGCTGCTATTATTAGCAGAGATCTATTCAATGACTTGCTTGAATTCACACTGTCATGTCATTGTATCACCAAATAATAGGTACGAGACACAAAATATAGCTCTTGGAATAGAGATTACAACGCAATGAACATTGCTATAGATTAAGTAATACTTTTCAATCCTTCAAGCGAAAGAATCTGTGTGCATCATAACTATGTGACTATAAAAACATAATACACCTTTTGCCAAAATTGCTAGTACTGTATTAATATAAAGTGTCAGTTTCCATGACATTATTATAAAGATTTAATTGGCTGGTTTAAAAGTCTTACCGTGTCTTGGATGTGTGCACCTCCTTCTGTCACATCTTCTGTATACACCTAATAGAGAAATGCAAGAACAAGAAAAACAAGTTGATCTGTTTAATAAGAAAACCTGGACTTCCTCTCTCTCTCTTGAGTTTCAGGATATGAAGAGCATTGAAACCTGTGTTAATACATTCTGATGAATGCATTCCTCTCACATACCTCTGAGAGACAATAAACTTCACCAGGCTAAGATTTTTATAAGAAACCTTGAGGGGTCCAAAATAGATCTTAGAATCTATTCAAATAAATGTGTAAAACACCACATAAACATATGTATTCACACATAAAGACAAGTGGAAAAAATGTAATACTCACACAGCCACAAAGTCTTCGGCAAAGAACTGCATCAGTTGCTGCTTCAGTTCAGTGTGTTCAGGCTAAGCTTGTTTGTCTAGATCTGTCATTCTTCTCATACCCTCCCTCCCACTTTCTTTCTTTTATTTCTCTTCCACTGTTCCTCTGTCATTCACAGGTGTGAAGAAATGCTGTTACCTCAGTGTTTAATCTATTTGAAATACTTTCATGAATCTGGGTCAATTTATGTGATGTGTGCTGTCAAAATAAGGACAACTTATTTTTCACAACTTTTATCTTTCTCAAGTAAACACACACTCCTACACTTACAAAACCTCTCACTTGCAGAGATTGTGTCATTTTGATATGAATTCTTGCCTTGGATGCCTTGCCAGGTAAAGCACATGCTGGTTATCCTACCAGGAACTGTGAATCAATTTTCACATGACAATTTTTGTACCTGCATTTCCTCTTTCCTCTCATTCACAGTGCTACATTGTACCTTAAGATAATTAATATGCATTTTGAATCTTTAAGGGGAATGATTAATTAAACACTCTGGAGTCTCTAAGATTTTAAAATAAAATTTTAATAGAAGTAAAAAATGGGAAAAGACTCGTTCGTGATTGAACAACTTCTGTGTAATTAGTGAATAGGTTGAGTAAATGATTCAAGGATTCACTCAAAAAGACTCGTTTATCTCCACCTACCGCAGAAACGTGTGAAATGTATTGACACCAACCAGGATGTGATGTCACACTCTATGACTTTTGCTTTATCAAGTAATAGAAAATATTTACATACATTTAGACATTTAGGAAACAGAGGCGTCATGCCCATTCAAAGTGAGGGGGCATGAGGGGGCACGAGTCTTTTCCCATTTTTTACTTCTATTAAAATTTGCGCGTAAACGAACTTAGAGACTCCAGAGTGTTTAATTAATCATTCACTTTAAAGATTCAAAATTCAGATTAATTCTCTTAAGGTACAGTGTAGCACTGTGAATCTATCCTGATATATTTAGCATGTTTGGAATTGTTTTGAATAAAAAGGAAAAATAAATAAATAAAACATAAGCCTATATCAGTTATACAGTGCTATCGTAGCTGCTGTGTCACATGACAACCATGCCTTATACCCCCCACCCCCATGTGCCTCGTCAAAAATCATGAATGCATGACGCCCCTGTAGGAAATACAGTCTTCAGTCTTCACCGTTTTTTTCTTTACAACTGCCTCATATGAATTAGCAAGCAAGGATTCCCTGAACTTTTGTTAAAAATAAAAACGTACAAAAAACAACATAATGACATTGCATACAACTTAACCAAACCATGTTTCTTTGCATGAGCTTGCGTTTCCGGTCTCCCGATGTCACACGAGACTGAACGCAAGTCAGGGAAGTGCAGAGCAGTGCCTGAAGAAATCACGTCACTAATTATTATGGGACCGGATAATCATAGGCTGAGATGAAATTATGAAAGACTGACAGTGCTGGAGTTTAAAACTGAGTTGAATCTTTTGAATCTCACTGATTCGTTCAGTTTTAAACTCCAGCACTGTCAGTCTTTCATAATTTCATCTCAGCCTATGATTATCCGGTCCCATAATAATTAGTGACGTGACATACAGCCAAGTATGGTGACCCATACTCGGAATTCGTGCTATGCTTTTAACCCATCCAAAGTGCACACACAGAGCAGTGATAACACACACACTGTGAACACACACCCAGAGCAGTGGGCAGCCATTTATGCTGCAGCACCTAGGGAGCAGTTGGGGGTTCAGTGCCTTGCTCAAGGGCACCTAAGTCGTGGTATTGAGGGTGGAGAGAGAACTGTACATGCACTCCCCCCACCTACAATTCCTGCCAGACCAAGGCTCAAACTCACAACCTTTCAATTGTGAGTCCGACTCTCTAACCATTAGGCCACGACTTCTGTAATAATACAGAATAATGCCCATATGCGTATAAATCTAAGGCCTTTCAGTAAAGAAGCGTGATAGCAATAATAACACTTGAGGATGCTCTGAATGTAAGAATTTGAGAAAAGACAATGAGTAAGGCAATGGCGCCTTCGTGTGTTACAAAAGTGAGGAGACGAGCACTCCAACTTTTAATGCAAGTAGACATTATTTTTATTTAGTAAGCTCACTTAAGGACTTGTTTATTGAGATTTTACCAAAATTATTATTATATATTTTTTATCATATGTAAAGGTAAAACATGTTGTATATATTTTGTTTTATTTTTGTTTGTTTTTATTATACTTATGCAACCCATATATTTTGTAACTCAGTTTTTCCCCTAAGTTGGCCTCAAATGTTGACATTGCATTAAAATCTATACTACTGCTAGATCCCTGAGCTGGGCCCTTCTCCATACAGTGGGTAAATATCGCTAGACCTGAGTAGTTAACATTTACCCATATGGCCTTTTTAGCTGTGAAAATATGCAGATCAGTTCAGGGGATTTAGACCTTTTTAAACCCTTTTAATTCCTGCAAATATGATGATCCCCTTTCATGAAAAATAAAGGCAACTATATACATATGTATTTTCATGCATACAGACTCATTTAAACTTTGAAAAAATTTAATTGAAAATTGAAAAGACAAGTCTGTCATTTATCATTGTACTTAGCCAAAATTATTGACAAATTATGAGAAAAATATATTTATCCAATATTAGAGTTTTTTTGTTCATTATACAAGAAAAACACATACAATAACCAAGATTACATATTTCTATAAAAGGAGAACACTGGTATGGATACAAATTTGTTACCAGATATGTATGTCGTTAATTCTGGAAATAAAATTATTTAGTATTCCAAATGCTTTGTAACGTATAGCACTTTTCATAATATTTGACACTATCAATCATCAGATTCTCCTGTCTGCCCTCTCATCACTGGGCATCACAGGGATTCCACTTCGCTGGTTTGAATCCTATCTCACTGGTAAGTCTGTCAGGGTGGCCTGGGGAGGGGAGGTATCCAGAGCACATCAACTTATCACTGGGGTTCCTCAGGGATCAGTTCTTGGACCACTCCTCTTCTCACTACATCACTGGGTCCCATCATACAGGCACATGGTTTCTCCTACGATTGCTATGCTGATGACACACGGCTCTATCTCTCATTTCAACCAGATGATCCAATGGTAGCTGCACGGATCTCAGGCTGCCTGGCGGACATCTCAGCATGGATGAAAGAACATCACAGAACATTCTTATCTTCCCTGCTACTCCAGCTCTACAGTATGATTTCACCATCTAGCTAGCTTCTTCTACAATAACCCCATTAACTTCGGTCAGAAATCTTTGATGACCAGCTGACCTTCAAAGGCCACATTGCAAAGACTGCTTGATCTTGCAGGTTTGGATTGCACAACATCAGAAAGATCAGGCCCTTTCTAACGGAGAATGCTGCACAACTTCTTGTCCAGGCCCTTGTCATTTTTAGGCCGAACTACTGCAATGCGCTTCTGGCCAGACTTTCATCAAGCACAAACCTCTACAAATGAAAGCACAGCTGAAAACACATCTTTTTCGACGCTACTTGACTTAATCCTAAATAAAAATAAAAATTAAAAAAATGTGTCTTTCTCTTTATTTATTCATTCCCTTTCTAGCTTATACTTCTTTGATCATTGCCTAAAACTTGGTATTACAAGCACTTCCTGTGTCTTTTTGCCTCTTTAAGAATCGCATTATGTATTCCGCTATTGTAAGTCACATTGGATGAAAGTGTCTGCAAATGACTAAATGTAAATGTAAATAATAGTGTCTTAGTGAAAATAGTGTCATATAATTAAGAAGACATATGTACATTGTAAGAAGGAGGGGATTTAGAAATTTTAGGGGGAAAACTGTATACAGTTCAGATTACCTATGTACCCCTAGTACCACTTGCTCACAAAATACTGATCTTGTGATGTAGAATGATTTCACTGGCTGGACTAGAGGTTACATGAACATTTCAGAGTTTATAGTACAGCACTTGAAGTGGTTTTCAATTTAAATGAGACAACTAAATTAGTTACTAAATCATCAATATAAAATTAAATATAAAATAATATACTTTTTTGTGTGGTGCTATGATATAAAATCTTTCCACTTTTGATGTTATAAATATATATATATTTTTTACTTGTTTTGTTTTTGCATAAAACCAATACATTTTCTTACATATTGTAATTTAAACATTAAGTTTCCATCTGTCAGGAGCCTTAGCTAGAAAACAAGCTACAACTCAAAGAGCTTTTTGATATCTAACAATTGAAAATTAGCAATTAACTGGCCAAAATGTTCTTGTACAGGACTGGTTGTGTGTTTCACAATCACAAGAAGAACCTCTGTATGTTGTTAAATCTCATGTGAAATACAGTTTTTGGCAAAATTAGTTTTGAATCAGTGGGACTGTGATGCTGGAATTGTGTTCGTGGGGTGTAGTTGGGGTTGCCTTCTGTTCACTTTTAAATATTTGGCTTGATCTGTATGCAAACATTTATTATTTGTAAAATTAACAAGACTTTAAGCCACCATTTTAAAATACACACTTCTATGTTTGTCAGTCGCCTCATGAAGGTTGCCTGCTTGGAGCTTGGGCTATTGTGTGTCTCGCAATGATCAAAAGCATCAAGTCTTCTGCCAAGGTACAACATACATACAACATACACGTTTCTTTCTCTATTATGGTGAGGACTTTTCTTGTACATCCATTGTTTGTTACTGAGCTACTGCTATTTTCTATCCCCTAACCTTTTACATTTGTCATGTTTATCAAGCCATTTTCCTTACAATGTTAGTGTTTCACTATCTTTGTGAGGTACTGTGACATTTGGTCTCCACAGTGTATTAAAAATGGTTGCAAAACTTGTAAATGAATGGAATCAACAGATGTCTCTTAGTGAAATTAATACACAGAAAGTTCATCCATTGAATCATCTGTCTCTTCTTTTCTCCAGGTGATGTATTTCTCCTCAGTGTTTCCTTACACTGTGCTGATCTGTTTTCTCATCAGAGGGCTTATGTTGGATGGCACAATAGATGGCAACAAAAATATGTTTTATCCTAAGGTGACAGCAAGAGCTCATACTACTCCCATAAAGTGCAAATAAGAGGCACGTCAAATGCAGTATTTAAATGTGATTGTGTAATCAATTCTCTTTATTAGCTGGAGATTTGGGGAGGAAGTGCAGGTGTGGCGTCAGGCTGCTACACAGGTGTTCTTTTGCTCTGGGTCTGGGTTATGCTCAATGCTCAATGGTGGTTCGGTGTACCACCGGTTGTTGTTCCCAGGCCTCTCGGGCCACGTCGAGCAGTCCGCGGGGCTGTCGGCCGAAGAGCAGTTCGAAGGGGGTGAAGCCAGTGGAGGCCTGAGAGATTTCCTGAATGCCCAAGAGCACGTAGGGGAGCATCTGGTAGGGGGTACCCTGGTAGGGGGTACCCTGGTCAGTCAGGATCTGTGACGGGATGCCGACCCGGCTGAAGAGGAGGAAGGTCACCTGCTGAAACAGATCATAGTAGAGGTTAGGATGAGGGCGGGGTAACTCACCGTCCCTGGGACTGTCGGAGGCGAGCAGCACGGGACGTCGCGGTGCCTTCCTGCCGGGCTTCCTGGATGGGCGGTTTCCGGCCGGGCTGGCGGGCTGGGTGACGGTGACGAGTAGGCGGTCGAACCCTGGCCAGTCCCTTCCCAGAAGGACCAGTACGAGGAGGTCTCGGACAAGCCCAACGTCTATCGGCCAGGCGCCGACCGGTGCAGTTATGGTGACTCGCCGCGCAGGCACCTCCCTGGTGTCGCCGTGCACACAGGTTATGGGGAACTTGGTCTTGGCGTCGGCCCGCGGAGGTAATATGGAGGTCCTGACAAGGCTGACTGCACTGCCGGAGTCCAGAAGGGCGAGGAACCGCCGTCTGTTTAACTTTACTTCAGCCCGTGGTGCATTTTCGGTGTGCACGGCGCAGCCCGCCAGCCAAGGTCGTCCTGGGGAGCGGGGAGCTTCTGTGGGCATGGGCTCATCCTGTGGGCCGGGAACCGCCGGCCTGCTCACCGGACGCTGGGTGCCCTCTGGCATGCGGCACTCCTGGACCACCCTTCAAGGGAAATGGCGGCGCTCTCTCCCCTATCTCCTGGTATTGGGTGGCCTCCACCAGCTCTATGGCCTCAACAAGTTCATCTACATAGGCCAGGTTCCGCATCCCAGTGGCCTGACGTAGTGGGCGGGGAAGGGCACGTAAGAGGCGGTCGACCACGACGCGCTCCGCTACCTGGTGTACGGTGGGACCCCCAGCCAGCAACCAGTGTTGAGCCAGATGGGAGAGGCTAGCGGCTTGGCTGCCATGGGTTGAAGGTCCACTCGTTGAACAGTTGGGCAGCGCTGATCGGTGACAACCCCATTCGTCCCAGGATCTCCTTTCGTAGGTCCTCGTAGGAGGTGCTTAGCTCCGGGGGAAGCGCAAAGTGTGCACGCTGAGCCTCTCCCGTGAGCAGGGGTGCAATGATGCAGGCCCAATCTTCTTTGGGCCCACGCCTCCCTCGTAGCAACGGTCTCAAACATCTGAAGGTACATCGTCACGTCATCATGGGTGGTCATTCTGGGCAGCAGCTGGGTTGCTTGGACACGGGGGTCAGGTAGCGGAGTTCACGGGGATGTGGCTAGGCGGAGCGCGGCCAACTCTTGCTCGGTTTCTCCCTCCCGGGAGGCCATGTGTTCCATGATTTGTTGCTGGCGGATGCTCACCTCGGTGAGATGTTTAAGCAGCTCTTCCATCGTCGGGGGAGGAGCACCACCTAGGAAACCAGAGAAGACTTGTATGGTAGAGACCGTGAGGGAAAAACAAACAAACAAAGAATTCCAAACCAATTGACTCGTTGCAGGCGGTTAGGGGTAGGGTCGTCGGTGTCCACTTCACTGTGTTGCCCGCATTCTCCACCAGTGTGGCGGGGTGCAGTAGGACATGACACGAGAAGGAGGGTAAGTTCCCCGAAGGGTGGATTTTATTAAAGGAATCCGTGAGAAACTGGTGGTGCTGTGAGGTGGTCTGGGCGTTCGGTGCTCGGCGTCTTGTCTTGAGAGTGCTCTAGTGCAGTGTGGGTCCGTGCTCTCCTGAGGCGTTGGGGCTGGTGGTCACACGCTGCTTTCTAGAGCAGAGGGAAAAGACAATGTTAGCCGATTCTCGTGGAGACATCGCTCATCTCTGTGCCCGCTTGCGGGGTTTGTATTTGTGACGGCTGATGGCACGCAGGTGTGGCCGCTCAGCCCGTGATGAGTAGGCGCAGGTGTGTCTGCGCCGTTGCCAGGGTGACGCTGATGAGCGCTCGGGACATGTGTCACAATATATATTTGTAACATTATTAATATCTTTACTGTCACTTTAAATTTTATTTAATGCATCCTTGCTGAATAAAAGTATTAATTTCTTAAAAAAAAAAAAAAACTTACAAACCCCAGATTTTGAACCATAGCATAATTAGATTTACAATGCAATATAATTTTTTTACATTGTTTTTAACAATACATCTCATTATTCATTTTCATCACTTTTGTCCCCTCGGATGTATTTACATACAATAAATCCAGCTAATAGTTTTCCCTGTTACTAAAAATCATTTACTAATAAGTCCATTTTGGTCAACTTTGTTCTTCCTCATGCTGCTGAATTTGGGCCTCTCCCCCATGTTTGGTACCATACAGGGGATTCTTACCCCACTCATGGACAACTTCCGAGTGCTGGGGCACCACAAGACCATGTTGTATAAAAGTCACATAACTTGGCCATATGATTGTATAATTTGCAGTGTGTAGCTGTATCCTGGGCTTCTTCATTGGCCTGCTATTCACTCAGAGAAATGGCAACTATTTCGTGACCATGTTTGATGACTATTCTGCCACATTGCCACTGATCATCGTTGTTGTTTTTGAAACTGTCAGCGTGGCGTGGATTTACGGTGCTGATCGGTGAGATGAAATGTGAAATGATAGATTTCTATTATGATTATCCTGGAGTTAATAAGGTTTGTGAGATCGGCTGTTATAGTCTTTTTTTATCCTCATTGTATTTGCTGTTCTTCAGTTTCTTGGATGATGTGGAGGTGATGCTGCACTGGCACTCTCCAGTGGTTTATCGCTATTTGTGGAAGTATGTTGGTCTGCTTGGCATGCTGGGATTGCTGGCTGCTAGTCTTCTCCGCATGGTCTTTAAACGGCCCACTTACACAGCTTGGAACCACACCACGGTATTATACACTCTCAAATAAGATGGAATATTATTAACTTATTAACTATATATATATTAACTATATATATATATATATATAAAGAAATGGTGACTCTAAATACTTTTAAAGGGACAAAAAAATCTGTTGTAATTTACTCACCTTGTATGACTTTATTTATTTTGAAAAAGTTTTGTGTATTTTTACACATACACTACTGTTCAAAATTTTGGGTTTAAGGATTTTGAAAGAAGTCTCTCATACTCATTAAAACAGTCAATTTAAAAAAAACTAAAGTATTATTATTATTATTATTATAAACAAATAAATTACAAATATTATTAAAAAGTTATTTGGCACATTATTTATTTCATTAATATTTATTTCGTTTATATATATATATATATATATATATATATATATATATATATATATATATATATATATAAACAGACTGATCGACCTGTCTATATTTTTGTTGTTCGTGTAACCATACAAAAAAATATAGAAAGGTTGATTCAGTCTGATTTTATGTTATAATCATGAAAATAAGATTTTGACCTGAATAGGCTACCGGTTGGTTTAGATCAGGGATGGGGAACGTTGGTCCTGGAGAGCCTGTGTCCCTGCAGAGTTTAGCTCTAACCCTAATCAAACACACCTGAACAAGCTAATTAAGGTCTTCAGGATACAGGTAGGTTTTTATTTTTCAGGGTTGGAGCTAAACTCTGCAGGACAGTGGCCCTCCAGGATCAACGTTCCACATCCCTGGTTTAGATGTTTGTTTATATGAAATCTTGCGTTTTCTGGCAAACGTATTTCAATTGTGTAAGTTATTAATTACTATTAATGAATTGCCAAATTATCGGTATTATTTAAATCTGCATATAACTCTGTATTAAACACAAGGTGGCGATAGACTGCACATAAATGATCACACAGGGACCTCAAGCACCATCACATGATGCTGAGAAACTCTGGCCCAAACACAACTTTTATATACAGGTGACAAATTGTGATATTTACTGTAGCTAGATTATTGCGGGCTAGTAACATGATCAAGGTATATCTTTAAAAGTTTTTTATCTTTAAAAAGTATATATATATATATATATATATATATATATATATATATATATATATATATATATATATATATATACTCTCTCTCTCTCTCTCTCTCTCTCTCTCTCCTCACACACACACACACACACACACACACACAAACATATATATATACAGTACAGACCAAAAGTTTGGACACACCTTCTCATTCAAAGAGTTTTCTTTATTTTCATGACTATGAAGATTGTAGAGTCACACTGAAGGCATCAAGGGCTATTTGACCAAGAAGGAGAGTGATGGGGTGCTGCGCCAGATGACCTGGCCTCCACAGTCACCGGACCTGAACCCAATCGAGATGGTTTAGGGGTGAGCGGGACCGCAGACAGAAGGCAAAAGGGCCAACAAGTGCTAAGCATCTCTCGGGGAACTCCTTCAAGACTGTTGGAAGACTATTTCAGGTGACTACCTCTTGAAGCTCATCAAGAGAATGCCAAGAGTGTGCAAAGCAGTAATCAAAGCAAAAGGTGGCTACTTTGAAGAACCTAGAATATGACATATTTTCAGTTGTTTCACACTTTTTTGTTATGTATATAATTCCATATATAATTCCACATGTGTTAATTCATAGTTTTGATGCCTTCAGTGTGAATCTACAATTTTCATAGTCATGAAAATAAAGAAATCTCTTTGAATGAGAAGGTGTGTATATATATATTCAGGACCTCGGACAGACACAAAAAATGAAAGCCAGTTAGATGGATAACTGGTCCACAGATCCTGAGAGAAATCTGAGAGAAATCTGTGAGAGAAATCTGAGAGAGAGAGAGAGAGAGAGAGAAATCTGAGAGAGAGAGAGAGAGAGAGAGAGAGAGAGAGAGGCGCACGGGACAGGAGCACACCGGTCGGACTCTGAAGTCGCGAGGATGGAGATCCGTCCGGACCGTTTTAAGGCTCAGGCAGGAAAAACTTTGGGGAAAATACACAGGTAAGTATCTTACTATCCTGAAACCACTCGGTACTTTAAAAAGTTTACATTTAATTGTTTTATATTTCTATGTTGGTCTCTCCGTATTCATGTTTAAAGACGAAACAGCGTTTAAAATTGATTTTTGTCGATATCGTGGTATTGAGAAAACATCCGTAATTCAAAGGCGATGTCGATGACTTAATGACAGTGACCGGATCTGACAGCTCATTAGAAGACGTGCTGGTGAAACCGTATTATACAGTATCAAGTTTACTATATCAAAAAAGTGATTATATGCCCTTCTCTACTGGTGTATTAAGACGTCAGGTGCACACCCTTGTCGTGATTGAATCTCAGTCAAAGGTGTTCTTATATAATGCGTCCACTCTGTCCGATTGAGAAGATTGTCCAGATGGATCAGATTAGTTCGCGGCTAACCCGGTGCCACAGACATCCGACGCGTGGCATTGGTGGCTTGCTCTCTAGCCTATCTGTGCGCGTGAGCGAGTTCATTTTTCAAATGATCCTTTTTATTCCACCTGAGCATCAGGTAGGATAGTCCCGCGCATCACTGCACAGCTCGCGCGTCCCGACACACACACACACACACACACACACACACACACACACACACACACACATTCTGATTCCACGGGCTAGTTGTCAAAGCAGAGTTGACCAAATTTGATCTTAATACGCCTCGAGTACTAAACATAATACAAACGTCCCATACAAAAAAAATAACAAGTATTTTAATACTAGTAACAATAAACGTGTAAGAATGAATAATGAAGTAGGCTAGCCTAATTTATTTAATCAGCTGGACTGTATTATGTTTTAAAACTAATTAGAAAGGAAGGAAGTATTTTGTCATGACAGATTAAGAAGACAAATCTTGTTAATTCGATAGGATATATCTGTTTTAGGCGCAAATTCTGACAGGATGGACTGCCCAAAAGGTCAAAGTACATCCCTTTCGAATAAGTTTGTCTAATGCCAGCGAAAATGTTTGATAACCACTAACATCAGAGTCTTGTTTTTTATATATATATATATATATATATATATATATATATATATATATATATATATATATATATATATATATATATATATATATATATATATATATATATATATATATTTATAAATAAATACATTTTGTAGAGTATGTGCGATGTCCAGAGAGTCGTCAATGTTTAATGTCACTGACCGTGCGATTTTTCGCATACTTTTCCAATGGATTTTATGTAGAAACGAAACGTTTAAATCCAGTTCGAAAATAGCCCATGAGAAGCCTGTACACACCCACACACAGCTGTCGGCCCTACAAATCCCCGAGCGCCCCCTCCCCATCACTTCCTCGTCTCTCGCGAGCTCGCAGGATTAAGTGAAGGGCAGCACGCGCCGCGCGTTCTTTAGCGATGCCGCACGTGCGCCGTGGTGACCCTCTGGGACTGAATTTTAATAGAAGTTTTTGAATAAAATGTGGTTTTCTCCGCATATTAGAAATCTTAAATATGACCATCTGTGCCTTTTAAGTGTAGTGTGAAACTAAATGAATGGTATCTGTGGAAAAGTTTGCTGATTTGGATTCCTGCCTCTCATCTTTAGCTGTGAGACTCTGTATCCCTGATAATATTCTAGAGAAAGCATCAGCAGCTGATTAATCATTTAAAGCTCAGCAATGCGTCTCCTTCTCCTACTGTTTGCCTCACAGGCTAGCAAACACACGCTTCACACCTGCAGTTTTCCCTCTGCTCACCTCACTCTTCACATTCAGTCAGTCTGCACTGAGGGATAGTTGGTTTTAATTATAAGTAAATTATCTTAAAACACACTTTTCACTGTTTATTGACAATGACCAACATATGCCTCACAAAAGACACAGTCATTTTTCTTTAAAATAATTAATGTTTTATCCACCGACACTATTTTTCACACATAATAAATAGTTTGACAAAACTACGGCTTGCTGAGTTACAACTTGAGATTCATTCTGTGATTTATTGTAATAATTTTTGTTTAAAAATTATATGTACTTCAGTGATTTTTTTGAAAACCAAGTACACTAAGTTTAACTTGTTATTTTTGATGAGACTACTTTAAGACTATCATTTCAAAACACGTTTTATTATGAATTTTCATATTTTAAAACTGCTGATTTAAAGTACCAAATTATTAATTTAAGTATTAGTTTAGCTAAGTATGTTCTGAGTCGTTCTGATTCCAACAGAAACATTTTAGGTCTTAACTAAAAAGTAAATTAAAACTTGCATTTACAAACAGGATGTGGTCAGCTAATGGTGCTAAGGTAATGTTTCCTAGATGTGCCAGGCACTATTTTGCTCAGATTTTTATTCTTGCTTGTCATTCCTGTTTTACGTGTTGACTAGACTGCAAGAAAGATCTGAAAGCATGTGAAGGTCAGGCTGCTGGGATGTGTATAAGTTTGCATGAGTGTGTGTGTGTCAGGAGGGGGGCCGGGGTATCTCCCCAGGTGACACGGTCCCACTGAGACCCAATCTGTTCAATAGACACAGGGGAGGGTCAGAGGAGTTTGGCATAAAAACCACAGAACAACACTGATCGTACAACAGAAATGTGCAGGGGAGGGGGGAAAGAGATTTGTGGATGAGTTTTAATCTGTTACCTTTATACAATATCATCAGAATTACAATATCAACAGACCAAACAAAGTCACAGAGGCGAGTAAATTCAGAGCACCTATCTACAAGAAATGGCTGAAGAATAGTGAGCTAAGATGATAAAAGGCAGAACAGAACAGAGATGAAGTGATGGTCAGAGAGAGGGGGGTTGGAGAGAGAAGTGTAGGATTATGTAATTTTTTTGCTGTTGTGCCTTTATCCTCTTACAGCAAGATTAAATGGGAAAGAGTACATGTGTGTCAATGTATGTTTGACCAAGACCTTTGGTGTCAGCAGAAATCTACATGTCTCACCTCAAAACTCAAATTCAAATTTGCAACAGTAATGAACCATGGAACATGATCTTTCACAATATGAGATGCAGCATGATTTGCAATTCTGGATTGTCTTTTCTTTTATATATATATATATATCTCTGTGATGGTCACATGGTGTAATACATGGTCATCATTAATAATCATAATGCTGTCCTTCAACATGCAAATATTGTAAAACTATCTTGGCTTTTCATTGTTGAAAATTGTGTTTATTTTGAAAAGTGAATATGCTGCACAAAAGATAATAAAAGATACCAAAACTTACAATTATTTTTTAAAATGATTAAATATATAAAATAAACAATTTAATTTATTTTAATAAATTTTTTAATAAAATATTTGTATAATTATTATATTTAATAATGAGTAATTATTGTAATAATTGTAATTGTAGGCTATTTAATAAAATGTTACGATATTACTTAAAACATTTTAAAAAAAGTAATAAATAAATAAATAAATAAAAGGTTGTATAGTAGTTGTTATGTGTAGTATGAATGTAATCCGGATATACTACATTCATTATGTTGTAATTGTCATGTGACCCAATAGCATCAGTACGTATAGCGTCTCCTCGCTGCCATTCACAACTCCACTGAAAGCACACATAGTCTTAAACAGTAGGTCATCTGGATACTCCTCACCTACTGTTTTATCAATACTGTGAATTTAGACGTACTGTGCAAATCTTTTCATCTACTATTTGTGTCTAGTAGGAGAGCAGTCGTAGTCTGACGCAGCCCATATATCCATAAATCATTAGGTGAAAAATACCCGGATGATATGCTGTTTTTGTTAAAGGTCACTTTGAGGCCATGAGAGAGTAGTCATTGTACTTAGTTTTTGTTAATATTTTGAATATAGTTTAATCTTTATATTTTCTGTTTTCACATTAATTTATAGTTGAAGTTTTAGTTTTGTTGTGTGTATTTGTAATTATCATAAATATTAATAGTATATTTTTTTGGGAAAAAAAATGTCAATGTATTTTTTACAAATTTGTTTATTTGTTTTAATTGATTTAGTTTATTTTAGTCCTGCAATTTTAACTAAACAAAATTGAGAAATGTTCCATTGGAAAATCAATATTTTAATATTTTTACATTTTGTATTTTATCTCAAGTAAAATAAATAAATAGGTATATTTTAGTTTTAGTCAAAAAATAACCATAGAACATTCTTTATTAACGAAAAAATAAGTGGCATGCTGATTAAGAGTAAGAGATGTGTGTGTATTTGGGAATTGTACGACTAAGCATGTTGGCCTTGATACTGTCATTTGATGAATCTACAATATGCATATGAGATCAATAAATACAATTATCCATTTGCTGAAATAGTGCTGTTATAACGAGTATGCAGATGTGTTTGTATCTGATCCAACTTTGGTACATGTGTGAGATATTTATAATATGCTGACACAGAAGTAGATGCTATTGGACAGGAATCTGTCAGCGTGTCTTTTGCGTGTCTCAATATAAAGTGTTTGTCCGGGCAAGGTCCTCATACCACCCTCTTCTGTTGTACACCTGTCTCTAATTAGAGAGCCTAAACACACACACACACACACACAGACATTTACAGGTCAGCAGGTGCGTCATGAATCATGGAACAAGATGCAGAAGTGCATGATCTGTAATCCTGGGTTATTTTGTTTTTGTTTTTGCAATGTTCACATGGTTTAAAGAGGTAAAATACACTGTAAAATAAATATTAATTACAGCCAACAGTCATTCTCATTAGTAGGTAGCATATGTGCTGCTGTTGGCAGCAATCTGTTTTTAACTAGCTTTAACCTTAATTATACATCTTCCTGAGTGAATGTGTGTGAGTTATATTGCACTTCTCTCCTCTCTTTCTCTATTTCATTTTTTTCTATTTGTCATTTTTTTAAATTATATTTTTCTCTGGAAGTCTTTCATTTCTGTAATCCTGATCTGAGGGTGGGGCCACAGATTATCAGTGGATAAGAGATGGAATGAAGAAAGTGAAGGGGAGGGACATACATGAGTCATGGGAGGCAGAGGTTTTAGTCATAATTGAAATATATTGCTCTTTTTTAATGTCCATGAGACATCTTTTTAGTTTCTGTACAACACATCATTGCTGCAGAATTAATGTGCTCCTCAACATACGAGCACACATGCTATCATCATTTCTCTTCACTTGTGTCTGATTGTGTGTGTTTGAGGTTGAGGGGATTATAAGCGATCTGTTTTTGTAGGAACAGTGACAGAATGAGAAAAATAAAGAGAAAGAAGTATAGAGGGAGTGTATATAATATATATATATATATATATATATATATATATATATATATATATATATATATATATATATATGTGTGTGTATGAGGTTTGTGGAGCTCAGAATTTTTAATATATATATATATATATGAAAGTGAAACTGAAAAAAATGAAAGTTACTTTCACTCTCTCTCTTTTTATGCAATATATTACATTTTAAGTTTGTACTGATTTGATAATAAATACAGTAAAATCAGTATTATTGCAAAATATTATAATTTAAAATAACATTTTCATATGTAACTTATTCCTGTGAAGTAAAGCTGTCATATAACTTTATCTGAAACTATGCAACATTAATAGAAATAATTTGACTTTTTATCAATTAATTGCATTCTTGTTGAATAAAAGTATTATTTTAATTTTTTTAAATCTTACTGATCTCAAACTTTTGAATGGTAGTTGCACACACACACACACACACACACACACACACACACACACACAAAGGTCAGATTTAATGGTAAGCATTAGATAAGCTCTGCGTCCATTTTGTCTGCACATTAAAATCATATACTTATTGCAAGCTTCAGAGCATATGTCTGTGAAAGTGTTTGCTTTTGTGCTTCTATGTAGGCATGTTTTATTGGCTGTAAACGTTGCAGACAGGTTGCATACCCAGATGGTCTCTCTTTAGGTCTCTGCTGGACTCGTGTACTCATGTACTGCTATCCAGTGAGACTCCTCAGTCTTGTACCATGTCCCCTCTCCCTCTGTGTCTTCCCTCTGCATCCCACCTGTTTTAGGTGTGTTTTGTGATGTAGTTTTACGACCTAAAAGGGTTCCCTGTATGTGACTTCATATCCTAGCTTCATGCATGTTAAGTGTAGGTGATCTGGCTCATTAAATATTTGAATATACAAACGTTAAGCATACGGTGCATAAACACCTAAACTGGCGGCAACATTTTTGGTATCAGTAATTTTCAGTGGGAGGTGTAGGGGGTAGTGCTCAGGACTGGTAACAGAAATTAACCTGGTTTGACCCCACAAGGAGCAAGACATAAACTAGTACCATTGTGTCCTTGAATAAGACACTTAACCTCAGATTAATCCAGGACTGTCCTCATAGTATGTGGCCTAAAACTTGCTCTGGATTAAAGTATTTTTGACCTTTTGACCCTCTAGGGCTTTTCTCACCAGAAATAGTTAACAATGGATCATTCTGAACCCTGAGTTAAGGGTGTTCATTTTCATAATCTGACCTTTCACATCGTACATTCCTAAACACTGGGTTAATGTTCTTACTTGCATATTTGTGGTGTCCTACAACACAATATTTTGTGACCTGTACATTGTCTTCTTCACTCCAATTTATGTGGTTTTCTTCAAAATTTGACAATTTACCCTTCAAATGCTGAAACAACTGTTTTTACAATGCGCTGTGTTTCTTTAATATCCAATGTCCAGCATGTCAGTATGAGGGATGTGACTAGATGTCTGTTGCTGAGCTTCTAGCCGTAACATTTCCCACTCTACAGGATGGTCATTGCAATATGGAGGTTACACGGCAAAAGCAGCTCTAAGCCTGCTTTAGAATTGGTATAAAAAGCAGTGCTAACTGCTAAACGTTCCACGAAACCAAGTGTTTATTACATGAATTGAGAAAATCTTTACACACTGTTATGTTCTTCACGTGTACGTTATACTTTCTGTGTTCACATCCAGACTCCTCGAGAAACGGCAGCAGAATGGCGAGACCATCGAGCTGTCAGCGGAGGGTCGTCCGGAGCTGGTGGAGGAGAAGGAGCTTCCCATCGTGGACTGCACATGCTTCGGGTTGCCTCGTCGTTACATCATCGCCATCCTGTCAGGCCTGGGCTTCTGCATCTCATTCGGCATCCGCTGTAACCTGGGTGTGGCCATTGTCAGCATGGTCAACGACCACACGGTGTACTACGGAAAGAAACCTGTCATAGTGGTCAGTGTCACTGCTGAATTTGAACTTATTTAATTAAAAGTGCATCCAGTAAAAAAAAAAATTAAAATGAATGGACAGGAGTCAGAAAAGTTATTTGGAAACAGAACAAAGAAATAGTTGTTTGGACATTTTTAGGTTTATTATTGGCCTTTTTAAAATTTAAGATACAAACGATATTCATTAAGCATGGATAAATACGTAAAGTGTAACAATTCAAATTACTCCAGGTTTGGTTTGTATCACAGTTTTGTCATCGTTTTGGTACAGTTAGGAATGTGTTATGTTTAGGGGAAAAAAATAATATACTGTCAAAAAAAATTAAAATAAGAACAATCAATCTAACGACAAGCCACAGCACAAAGAAATATAAAAGAGCAGATATACAAATAAAATAAACACCGCATAAAAGTAGCTCTTTCTAGCTCAAGCAAATCCACAAACTAATAAAAGGATTTATTATTTTTTATAAGGTCGTCTGTTGACTGCTGTATATATAACCCCTTCAATATAGTAGTTGTTACCTCAGGGGATGAGGGGAATCATCAAGAAGAAAAAAAACCACCTCCTTTGGGCCACTTAAAGCACTGAAAATAACATTGCATATTTGACTGTATAAATTAAAAATGAATCCTTATCAAAGTTACAAAAGCTATTCAATCAAGAGCAGTTAATGATTTCTTGTCTTTTGTTGATTGATTAACATTAAAAGTTTTAAGACAATGCACGGATCCAGGGTATCTGTACGTTCAACCGACTCTGTCTGCTAGGAAACTCACCAAGACAGGAAAGTTGACATCAATGTTTTTTTTTGCTTTTTTTTTTTTTTTTTTTTTGAGAATTTGTCCATTCAAGCACAAGTCTTGAAAGAGAGTTCAATCTTGCATGCTCTCTGAGACGCAGGTTTGACGTTTCGGATAATTGCGCACACAAATCTTCTCACTGCGTGCGTGAGTTCTCATTCGCATCTTCTGGCTCAGGTGAGGCTTAAATGAGTTTAGTTTTAAACAGAGATAGCATCGTGTGCTGTTCATGCCTCATCTGTGCATGTGTGCTATCAACACCCGGGTGATGACGGCATAAATGACTGGTCATATTCGAGCATATGGCCCTCGCATTGAACAAGTTTACAAGGTGACTGGATTGTCTACACATAAATATATGCAAATTAACTTTTTTTGTTAATATATTATTTTTAATAAATATAAATGTATTATTATACAAATTTTAATAAATGTATTTTATGATCTGTTATTGTTGTTGTTGTTATTAGCCTACTTTATCTTAGTTTTATATTTACTGATTTGATTTTACTACTTTATTGATTATTTCTCTCCTTTCTCCCATTCCTGCTCTGCTTTATTTTTTTTTTTTTTGCAAATGTAACTTGACAGAAAAAAGCAGTGCACTTTGACTGAAGTATTCTCATATTTGTCACACTGCGCTACTGTGTTGGAGCACGGAGTGAGGAACGAGGAGACATGGAGAATACTTCAAACGAAACAGACTTTAATAAACATCCAAAGAAACCAGGAACACAAACATAGCGAGGAAGATGACATTCAATATCAGATGCAGAACTAAGAACAGGGAACACTTTAAATACACATGACAAGACGAGGGGATGATGAGAAACACCTGGGAGAAATAAACATAAATGTACTTGTGCTAACAGAATACTGTCAAATATAAGTTGGATGCAAAGAGTATGACTCTGTCTTCTCCCTCCCAGGAGGCTCAGTTCACATGGGACCCCGAGACAGTAGGGATGATACATGGCTCATTCTTCTGGGGTTACATCGTCACACAAATCCCCGGGGGATTCATATGCCAAAGGTTTGCCGCAAACCGGTAAGGTGATCAGCGAATTGATTTTTTGTTCTTTTCCTCAAGAGTTTTATGAATGAAAATGTGTTATTTAAGTGGGAGGAGTCTGACTGAGTCAAATGTCCAGTTATGTAAATGTGTATCTTTTGCACTGGCTGTTGTTCCATTGTGGCAGCTCACCCCATATATGATTACAATCCCAATTCCAGAAAAGTTAGGACATTTTGTAAAAATGCAATAAAATCTTTAACATTAATTTACTTGACAAAAGTACAAAGAAAATATTTCCAAAGTTTTCACTGACCAACTTAACTTGTATTTTGTAAATATAAACAAATTTTGTTTTTGATGGCTGCAACACAATCCAAAAAAGTTGTGACAGAGTCTAAATAAAAGTGAAAAGGATAAAGAATATCCAAATTAAACTGTTTTGAAATATACTGAACAAAATTATGAACGCAGCACTTTTGTTTTTGCCGCCATTTTTTCATGAGCTGACCTCAAAGATCTAAGACTTTTTTTTTGAGCACTTCTCCTTTGCCGAGGTAATCCATCCACCTCACAGGTGTGGCATATCAAGATGCTGATTAGAAGCATTATTATTGCACAGGTCTGCCTTAGGCTGGCCACAATAAAATGCTACTCTAAAATGTGCAGTTTTATCACACAGCACATCGCCACAGATGTCGCAAGATTAGAAGGAGCATGCAATTGGCATGCTGACTGCAGGAATGTCCACCAGAGCTGTTGCCCATGAATTGAATGTTCATTTCTCTACCATAAGGCGTCTCCAAAAGCATTTCTGAGAATTTGGCAGTACATCCAACCGGCCTCACAACCACAAACCATGTGTAACCACACCAGCCCAGGACCTCCACATCCAGCATCTTCACCTCCAAGATCATCTGTGACCAGCCACCTGGACAACTGCTGCAAAAAACTGTTTGCATACCCAAAGAATTTCTGCACAAATGGTCAGAAACCATCACAGGGAAGCTCACCTGCATGCTCGTCATCTTCATTGGGGTCTCGACCTGACTGGAGTTCGTCATCGTAACTTGAGTGGGCAAATGCTCATATTCGATGGCGTCTGGCACTTTGTAGAGGTGTTCTGATCAATCCCAGTTGGACATGTCAACCATTGAGCATGTTTGGGATGCTATGGATCGGCGTATACGACAGCGTGTTCCAGTTCCTGCCAACATCCAGCAACTTCACACAGCCATTGAAGAGGAGTGGACCAACATTCCACAGGCCACAATCAACAACCTGATCAACTCTATGCAAATTAGATGTGTTCACTGTGTGTAGCAAATGGTGGTCACAACACATACTGACTGGTTTTCGGAGCCCCCGTACCCCCCAATACAGTAATACTGCACATTTTAGAGTGGCCTTTTATTGCGGCCATGTCTAATCAGCATCTTGATATGCCATACCTGCTACTATACATAATATTATGAAAAGATTAATTTACCATTTTACCACTTTTAGCCCTTAGATGGCATAAGAAACTGTCATGCTGTGGTGTTAAATATAGCCACATGGGCTCAGGAAAACTACTGTCACTTAACAGTCTGCCGCTGCATCAATTAATGTGACCTGAATCTCTGTTACTGTATAGGAGAAAATTATACATTAATTATATGCAGTGATGCCGCAGGGTTCTCTGGTCCAGAGCTCATCTCAGATAGTCAAAAAGACAGTGGAAACTTCTTTCTGGAAAAAATGGATATTGAGTTCTCAGTCCCAAAGACCAAAGGGTCCATCCAGACTTTCATTAGCAACAGATGCAAAAGCAAAAGGTGGGATTTACTAAAACAAACTTGATGGGAAAATTTGCGCACCTACACACAAACTCTGACACATGCGTGCTGACTTTTTTTAACTGAAGAGATAAAAGTAATGAAGTAAACAACGATTTTAAACTCTGTTTTCATGTCAATATACACATTTACATTATTCCACTCTCATTAATGGAGATAAGCACTGGAATTACACAAAGTCATTACGTAGAAGTTAAAACAAATTTATGCAAATCTGTTTGTAGAGGATGTGCTTGAACACTTTTACTGTGGCATGCTATGTTTTAATGACAGCGAGGAGTGCTATGTGCACAATAATTCATCTTTAAATGCAACTGCAGATCTCAAGTTATGAGAAAATATTTTTAGTGAGGGCAATGATCAATGATGCGCACTTACTTTGATATTATGGCAGACACTGCTGGATTCAGTGGTCGAACGGTCCATTGTCCAGTTTGAATAGGTCCAGTGATAATAGCTTACAGTACAACTTCCGCTGCACAGAAGTGATGTCATATGAAGGCATTTCCACAAGATTATGAAAAATACCATTGTATTTGAAGGATACAACTTGAAGAAATTGGTAAGATTGGCACATCGTTCCAAAAATTTTTTAATTCTTTAAAACAATTTAGGCAAGGCAAGGCAAGGCAAGTTTATTTATATAGCACATTTCGTACACGGTGGTAATTCAAAGTGCTTAACATAAAAGAAAGTAAAATAATCATGAAGAAAAAATAATAACAAAAATAAAAACGAGCAATTTTAAAATTTTTTAAAAAGAATTTAAAACAGTTAAAAATAGAATATGATTTTGCATAAAATACAGTTAATACGTAAAATACAGTGCAATCAGTTCAGACATTGCACAGTGCTCATTCAACAAATGCACAGCTAAACAGGTGAGTTTTGAGTCTAGATTTAAATTTGACTAGTGTTTTAGGACATCTGATCTCTTCTGGAAGCTGATTACAACTGTGGGCGGCATAGTAACTAAAGGCGAACTCCCATTGTTATGTGTGAACCCTTGGTATTTCTAACTGACTCGATCCTAATGATCTGAGTGCTCTGTTAGGTTTATATTCAGTGAACATATCTGCAATATATTTCAGTCCTAGGTCATTGAGTGATTTATATACGATTAAAAGTACTTTAAAATCAATCCTAAATGTAACTGGAAGCCAGTGTAAGGACCTGAGGACTGGTGTGATATGCTCAGATTTTCTGGTTCTAGTCAGAATCCCGGCAGCAGCGTTCTGGATGAGCTGCAGCTGTCTAATGGTCTTCTTGAGGAGCCCATTAAAATAGTCCACCCTGCTGGTGATGAAGGCATGATCAAGTTTCTTCAAGTCTTGGCTGGAAACAAAACATCTAATTCTTGCAATGTTTTTTAAATGATGGTATGCTGATTTAGTTACTGCTTTGACATGACTACTGAAACTAAGGTCTGTCTCCAGAATCACACCAAGATTCCTGACTTGATTTTTAGTTGTTTGACCCCTAGAGTCAAGGTATGCATTCACCTTGAAAACTTCATCTTTGTTTCCAAATGCAATGACTTACGTTTTTTCCTTGTTTAACTGAAGAAAGTTCTGGCACATCCAACTATTAATTTCATCAATGCATTGGCAGAGGGAGTCAATGGGGCTGTAGTCATTTGGAGATAAGGCTAGGTAAATTTGGGTATCATCAGCATATCTGTAATAGGCAATTTGGTTCTTTCTCATTATTTGACTTAGTGGGAGCATATACAGGCCAAACAAGAGCAGTGCAAGAATTGAGCCTTGTGGGACTCCGCATGTCATGGACGTCCACTTAGACTTATGCTCTCCTATACTCACATAATAACCTCTCCCTTCTAAGTATGACCTGAACCATTTGAGTAGCATCCCAGAAAGCCCGACCCAGTTTTCAAGTCTCTGTAGTAGTATGTTATGATCGACAGTGTCAAATACAGCACTGAGATCTAGCAATACCAGCACAGATATTTTGCCAGAGTCAGAATTTAAGGGAATATCATTTATTATCTTAATGAGTGCTGTCTCTGTGCTGTGATGCGGTCGAAAACCCAATTGAAAATTGTCCAGGTATCCATTTGAGTTTAAGTATTTGTTCAGCTGATTAAAAACTACTTTTTCTATAATTTTGCCTATAAAAGGAAGATTAGATATTGGTCTATAATTGCTCAAAATGGTGTTATCAAGATTGCTCTTTTTTAGGCTTAACAACTGCAGTTTTCAGGGATGTCCCAGAAAGAAGTGAGGCATTCACCACTTCTAAAAGATCTGCTTCTAAACAATTAAGCACACTTTTGAAAAAAGATGCAGTAAGTGTGTCAAGATAGCAGGTTGACGATTTTAGGTGCTGCACTATTTCTTCTAAAATTTTGCTATCAATTGCTTCAAAAGTAGACATAGTATCTTTTTGATATTGTAGCCAAATCTGTCTGACCTCTCCATTGCAATTTAAATACTATTTGGCCAGTGGAAAAGAATGAGCTCAACTATATTCTAGAATATTTAGGATCTGAGAACTATTTTCATATATTCATTCTAAAACATAACAAGGATAGAACATATTGGATGATTTTTTAGCAATTAAGATTGTGTACATACAGTATGTCACAAATAACATTTATAGTCCGTACCACATATTGCCTAAATGTCTTGTACCTTTGACGGTGTTAAACATGGTGTCACGTGTAATACACATGTAAATGATATGCAGATGAGGTTATGCATAGTAAATTATGGAGCTGAAAGCTCCATATATGGTGGTTTCGGGGAGGAGTCGGGGTGAAGATGCACATACACACAATCTTCCCCTGACTGGGATTTATACAGGGATTTTTACGTTTGGTTTTATAAATCTGAAATCTTTTGTGTGTATGCAAAATATAGCTTTTGTGCCTACGTACACTTTTAGGATGTAATATACAAAGAGTTTTATGAGACCCCAGATTTGTCTCCAGTTGAAAGTGAGTGACCCATCATGAAAAGGAGAATCAGACAATGATGATCACAGACTGCTGAGCATCTGAAGTCTTGTATCAAGAAAAACTTTAACAATTAGTATCCTCAATTCCCAAACAATTAAACATTGTAATTAAAAAAAGGTTTGTTGTGACACAATGTTAAATGTGCATCTATCCCAACTTGTTTGGAGTTTGTTGTAGCCATCAAAATCAAAATAATTTTATATTTACAAAATAAATGTCAGTAAAAGTTGGCCAGTGAAAATGTTGGAATTTTTTTTCTTTGTAAAGGTTGAAGAGAATGAACAAATAACATATTCTTGTTTTTATGATATTTCACAAAATGTCCAAACCTTTCCGGTTTTGAGGTTGTAAAAAAATTACATGATTATACTAATAACTTATAAAATTATATAATGACAGTGTGTGTTCAGCAAAAGCCAAAAGTACAACATTTCTGATCCTGGTGTACTTTAAGGTTTGCTTATATACAGAGATAATAAACCTGATGAATATTCAGTGAACTGAAAAAGACTGCCAGCCCCAGTTGCTGAGATATTAGCATGGTATTTGATTGGGATTTGGCCTCAGTTGACTGTACTGCGTGTGTGTTTGGTCTTAGGGTGTTTGGCTTTGCCATTGTGGCCACATCAACACTGAATATGCTGATCCCAGCAGCAGCAAGAGTTCACTATGGGTGTGTTATCATGGTCAGGGTTTGCCAGGGTCTTGTGGAGGTATGCCATCTGTGTGCATGCGTGGATTTGTGTGGATCTGAAGTACTCTGAAATATTAATGGTTTAATATTTATTCATCCAAATGCATAGCATCGCAATCTTTTGTTACCATTATGGTTGCATACACATTAAATCAGTTTATTTCTCTACTGGAAGGGCGTGTCATATCCTGCATGTCACGGCATCTGGGCCAAATGGGCTCCGCCTCTTGAAAGAAGTCGATTGGCAACAACAGCGTTCTGTGGTGAGATGTCTGTCAATCATTTGAATCCATAAATTATATACACCTGCTGATATAATCAATAGAAATGAGTTTTAGTCATTAATGAATGAACTTGAATCAGTTTTTGATTTTGTTAAATGCTGAAATTAATGATAATGTTAGTGGATAGCACTAATAAGAGGAAGCATACTAAGAAACTGTATGTTATAGGTTCATATGCTGGAGCTGTTGTTGCAATGCCTTTGGCTGGAGTCTTAGTCCAATACACTGGATGGTCCTCAGTGTTTTATGTGTATGGTAAGTAGCATATACATACAGCATGTTATTTTAATTCTATAATACTTAATATACTATTTAATATAAACTTTTGTTTGTCTAATAAACCAAGTAAAACCAAACATTTTAATACACAATATATAATATAAACTATCACTCAAAGGTTGAGGGTCAGTAAGATTTTTATTTATTTTTCTAATATGTTTAATCAGAAAGGATGAATAAAATTAGTCAAATATGACAGTAAAGACATTTATAATGATACAAAACATTTATATTTAACTTTTATATTGCTCTTTATATTCATCAAAGAATCCTGAAAGAAATATCACAGATTCCACAAAAATATCAAGTAGCACAACCTTTTGCAACACTGATGATAATAAGAAATGTTTCATCAAATCATCATATCAGAATGATTTCTAAAGGATCATGTGACACTGAAGACTGGAGGAATGAGGCGGAAAATTCAGCTTTTAATAAACTAGATTTTAAAACATATTTATAAAAGAAAAGTTATTTTAATTTGTAATAATATTTCACAATATTATTGATTTTACTGTTTTTTTATCAAATAAATGCAGCCCTGGGGAGCTTGGTGAAACTTACACTTTAGAGTATATATATATAGAATGCATAATTGTCATTATATAAAATAAAATAATTCTTCTCATCCTTTTCTCTTTTCACAGGGACTGTTGGGATATTCTGGTATCTTTTCTGGATTTTAGTTTCCTATGAGAGTCCAGCTGCTCATCCAACCATCTCACCAGAAGAGAGGAAGTACATTGAGGATGCCATCGGGGAAACCACTGGCCTGGTCAACCCTCTGCAGGTACAGGCATTATTTTTCTCTCTGAATCACTCTTCCACACATTTTCCCTCTCTCTGTCACACACACACACTAAATCTTCTATCATTTCACAATTGCTACATGCTGCAATGTTCTGGATATGTTTGACCTCTGCTTTTTTGCTACCCTGCAGAAATTTAACACTCCCTGGCGGCACTTCTTTACCTCCATGCCCGTGTATGCCATCATTGTGGCCAACTTTTGCAGAAGTTGGACATTCTACTTGCTCCTTATCAGCCAGCCCGCTTACTTCGAGGAGGTGTTTGGCTTTGAAATCAGCAAGGTGAAACACACACACTTAAATTAGCGAAGTGTTCATGATGCTCTACAACAGTGCTTCTTAACTGGCAGGTCACAACACAAAAATAAATCATAGGTCTGTTATGACAGGTTGCAGACAGCAGGAAAAAGCAATGCTAAATATAAACAATAAAATTCCAATGCATATATTTAAGAAAACAACCTAGACTACGGTAAATATCAGTTGAAATCAGAATAAACATGTTTTTTGTGTTTTGTGCTGTGAATTACTGGTTGCAAAGAATATTACACATTTATAAACTAAAACTGTTGAATGGCTGCTGTGTCATGCTAATAAAAGTGTATAATAATAATAATGATTATAAAAAACAGTGAGGTGTTAAGTAAAATTTATCCTAAAACAAACCAGTTGAGAAACACAGTATGCACTGTTTAGTATTGTGCAGCTGGCTGAAGATATTTTTTTATTTCTTATTGTTCCTTCTGTCGCTCAGGTGGGGATGGTGTCAGCACTTCCTCATTTAGTGATGACCATCATTGTGCCAATTGGAGGACAACTTGCCGACTACCTGAGAACACATAATTTAATGACCACAACCAATGTCCGAAAACTCATGAACTGTGGAGGTAAGATGTAGATAAGATAAAATATATATTAATTTTACCCAAAAATAAAAGAAATCTGTCTTTATTTACTCACCCTTAAGGTTTATTTATTTATTTATTTTTTACTTTTAGCACTATAATAGGAATGATATGAGCCTTAATATGATATGAGATTAATAAATACCCATAATATAATAAATATAAAAGCCAGCACACAAAGCGTTTTAATTAACATAGGGTGTGCAGAGGCAGAAACTGCATATATCTGTTTGATGCCAGTCCAATTACAGTATCTACCTATTTTTGCTCTGTCTGGTCCTGCAATGGCAGCTGGGGCATTAACCACCGATGCGTCAATGCATGACACACTCACTCTCTCTCTCACAATCATCTGCACACACAACATACAAACACACATAACACAGATACAGATGCACCAGAGCATGCAGGAAATTGGTGACATCGGTATATTCAGACACAGGTACACCATGACCCACAGTAAACCTTGTATGTTTTATCCAAGACACTGTACTGTTGTGTGTGTTTTAGGGTTTGGAATGGAAGCCACTCTACTCTTGGTTGTTGGTTTCTCACATACCAAAGGAATAGCCATTTCCTTCCTTGTGCTGGCTGTTGGCTTCAGTGGATTTGCAATTTCAGGTTAGTAAAAGAAAAGAACACACTAAAGAATTCACTTAGCTTTTGAGTACACTACCATTCAAAAGTTTGGGGTCATGTTTTTAGTGTCTTATGCTTTCCAAGGCTGCATTTATGTGATCAAAAATACAGTTAAAACAGTAATCTTCTGAAATATGATTACAATTTAAAATAACTGTTTTCAAGTGTATTTTCAGCATCAGTACTCCAGTCTTCAGATCCTTCAGAAATCATTCTAACATGCTGATTTGCTGCTCCAGAAACATTTCTTCTTATCATCGATGTTGAAAACTGTTGTACTGCTTAATATTTTTGTGGAAACCATAATACTTTTTACCCCAGAATTCTTTGATGAATAGAGAGCTCAAAAGAACAGCATTTATTTTAAACAGAAATCTTTTGTAAGATGATAATTCTCTTTACTTCCGTTCCTGATTTAATGCATCTTTGCAGGAGAAAAGTATTAATTTCTTTCAAAAAATAAATCTTAATGACCCCAAACTTTTCAACAGTACTGTACCGTATATCACTCGCTGCATCCTTTGAGGCCAAAAATTATCCTTAGTTACTCAGATACCTTTTCTATGGAAGCATATTCGTGCCTTTTTTATAAAAAAGAGATAAATGTAGGATAAGGATTATAATAAAATATAAAAAGTGACATTGTGAGATATGAAGTAACATTGTTAGACATAAAGACACAAATACAAATAAATAAAATCTCAGTGAGAGATATAATTTCGCAACTATCAGGAATAAAGTTGCAATTGTAAGATATGCATTTGCAATTTTAGAGACATGTTAAGATGCATGACAAATATATTCCTCTTACATTCTTTCTCTTTCAGGGTTTAATGTGAATCATCTTGATATTGCTCCACGTTATGCCAGTATCCTGATGGGAATCTCCAATGGAGTGGGAACTTTGTCAGGAATGGTATGTCCTATCATAGTTGGAGCCATGACCAAACATAAGGTACATACTAATATCACTCAAACTTCACATGCCAAATAATTGATTTCTGTTGTTAAATGGTTTTATTTACTTACTTAATTTTTTTTTTAGACACGTGAAGAGTGGCAATATGTCTTCCTCATTGCAGCACTGGTGCATTATGGGGGTGTGATCTTTTATGGTATGTTATATTATGTTCAGCTAATCATGCATGTTTAAATCTCTTTTTATTTCACAGATAATGAAGATTCTAAATTATTTTTGTCATTTCTCTCCTGAAACGCTGGTTTTGAATATGTTCTCAGGGATCTTTGCATCAGGTGAGAAGCAGCCATGGGCGGATGCTGAGAATACCAGTGAGGAGAAGTGTGGCATTCTGGGAGAGGACGAACTGGCCAATGAAACAGAAGAGCTGTACAGGACTGGTGGACAGTATGGGGCTATAAACAATCCCCATGCTGGTGGTCCGAACGGAGGAGGTGCTGGGGCAGGATGGGTATCAGATTGGGATAAAACAGAAGAATATGTTCAACCAGTTGAGACAAATAGTTATTTACATGCCAGAGAGGGAGAGAGAAAGAGAGCTCACATACAGTAGTGGGAAGAAACAGAGTTGATATTTAAGAGTTACAGGAATAAAGATCCATGCAGAGTGAATAAATCGACACAGTGAGTGAGCGAATGTGTGAATAAACAAACGAGTGTCCAAACTGATGATAAACTGATAATGTGATGATTGTTCTATAAACCTACACACAGAAGATGTGAGTCATTTGTGTGTCAGATTGAGAATACATTGTGAATTATATGTTCAGTATTATAGGCTTCCTGCCAAAATCACTGTAATGCACTTAAAATGACACAGTGATGTTAGACATGTTTATGGTTGTGGTGTACGAGTATACAGTATATGAGCTTTTGTGTGTGTGTGTGTGCTCATGGTGAGTGTGTGTGTAAGTTTCCGTACTGTGCTCAGTTCCTTTTGTTTTATCCAGTGCTTTAAATGGTTTAAAAGGGTTCAAGCAAATCTGTGGATGTGTAGATATTCATTCGATTATAAGTTTGTGCACTTATATCCTTATATCCGATATCCTTAAAGGGACAGTCACAGAAAAAGAAAATGTTGTCATTATTTTCTCTTTATGTGGTTTCTAAGTTTGTTTATATATGTGTGTGTGTGTGTGTGTGTGTGTGTGTGTGTGTGTGTGTGTGTGTGTGTGTGTGTATGTGTGTGTGTTAAATATTTTAATATATTTTAGAAATTAGGTTTAATACATTTTGGGCTAAACTAGTCCTTTAAATATGACTGAATGTGTGTGCGAGTTTAAACCACCCAGATCTTCATCATTGGGTGAGTGCGAAAGTGTGTTTTCATCCTTTGGTGTACTATATTACTCAGATATACACATTTTCACAAGCTTACACACAGTACATGCACACATATTCAATAAATCTGTGGATAAATCTGTTTTATGCACGTTGAAGTTTTACTGATATTACTACCAGGTAAATTTATAGTCATTTACACAGTGTATTTACATTTATGCATTTGAAGATGCTTTTATCCAAAACTATATATGGGAATTGAACCCATGACTTTGGCATTGCTGATGCCACACTCTGCTGTTTGAGCTACAGGAAGTCCAAATATACAGACACACATAAACACAGAAATAAACAAAATCCCAGGTGAAATAGAAGGAGGAAGTGCCGACATTCTGAGACTCTAGATCAGTGTGGGAAGTTGATAAATTGTAATCTCAGTTTATGCAGATTTCTTCTCATCGTGTGCATCCATTTAGAGGCCATTTAGTCAGAGTGAAGGAAGAATTTAGGGAACCAATCAGTCTGATTCTGCCCCATAATTTGATGTTATTCTGCTTAATGTGTTTTTTATTTTTTTTTATTTTTTGCACTTCTTTCCTGAACATTTAATTTGTTTCTTTCTTATTTTGTTTTCCTAAATGTAACTTGACTTGTCAGCACAATATAAACAAAACAACTAAAAATGATTCCCTTTGGAGAAAAAATAAATATAATAATAGAAATAATAATAACATAATAACAATAATAAAAAGGTGTACAAATTGTATATGTGAAAAATCCCTGTGTACAATAAAACGAATTCAGTGTATTAAGTGTCTAGCATTTATTATTTGCGATAATAACTGATCAAACGGGCACAAGAAACTGTTTGAGACAGCAGACGTGTGGTAGGCGATGTGTTAGTATGAATCTGCATTACAATACAAGCCAAAATCCATTTTTTTCCAGCATCACTCTGATTACTTGCCCACGTGCGTCATTTTTTTCTGTTTATACCTTTATTCATCTCTCTATTCTGCCCTCTCTAATGCTCCTCTCCACCCACAGAGGGCATCTGCTGTCTTCTAATCTTTGCGTAAAATCACCAAGATAATCCCTCTATCCATCTGTCATTCAGAGAGAGAGAGAGAAAGCATTTTTGCACCAGAGAGATTTGCTGTTGTGTTGTCAGTGACATCTAGTGGTCAAAAGGAGTAAATGAAAATACACTAAAATAATAGCGTTTTAGATTTGACCAGATTTAGCTTCAAGTAGGTTTGGTAAAAGGCATTACATTGCCAAAGCACTTTTAACATTAAATTATAGACATACACATTTACACATGCTAAACAATAAATAAATAAGAACGTAAAATAATAAGAAGCAAAAGACAAAAGCTTTACGCAATTTCTTTAACTCTTTCTTTTATTGAGATCATTTTTATTATTATTTATTGGACCCTTGCAATTGACTACAGTTTCCCTTTTATTGTTGATTCTTTAATTATAGTGTAAGCCCTCTTTAGACTAAAATAAAGTAACAACTAAATAATAATGCAATTATTATTTGCAAAATTCACTATTTGTAAATGCAAATCTTTAAGAATCTAGCACTAAATGTATTTTCTGATGTCTATTTCATGTTCTTTTAAGGGCTTTGATGGTGTGCATCTCCTGGCCTTTTAATATGTAAAAAGAATCCCATTGGTCCATATTCACGAGGCGGGACATGAAAGAGAAATTGGAAAGAGGCATTGCACTACCATTGGTCAATTCTTACTTCCGTTTATTCCTCGCCCAATAGAATTCAAAATTCCTACAGGCCGGCTAAATCTCATTGGTCATCTCCTCCGGTGATCCCACCCACTCCTCGCCCTCAATGAATCTGGGAGAGTCTTAGCCAAGAGGAGCTAATGCCTCCACGGGCGGATTTATTTGGGTTATCGTGAAATTTGTACAGAGTAGAGACAACATAGTTTAAAATAATAAGTTTTTAGTTTGTTTTTTAACGGGTGGGTTTTCATCAGCCCGATTTTTTCCAGCCTGTCTTCGACTCTCGGGAGAGTTTAGTTGTCTTGTCGATCGTAATGTGGCTCAGGGGCTAATCCTTGGACTTCATTCAATACTAACTCATCTCAAGGCGCTTCGTTGGGGCGAGCCGAACTGATTTAACAACCACACGCGAGGTAAAATACACAAATAAGCCGATAACTAACTTCTAACCTGTTGATAGAAGTTGAGATAAAACTATAAGGAGCTGTAGTTTCAGTGTGCTTCTTCCCGGCTAACGTTAGGCAAATGTGATAGAAACTAAGTAAACGTTATCTTAAACCTTAGTTTTGAATGTCTTCGAGTATGATTTGTTGACTTGTAATTCGTATGGTCTTTTCCGGTTATTAAAAGGACAGGTCGCCCAGATAGCGAAAGTTGTGTCGTCATTCACCCCCCCCTCCTGTTGATCCAAGCCCTTATGACTTTTCTTTTTTCCGTGGAACACAGAAAGGAAATTTTATGAAGAATGACAGCCTCGGTCACCTTTCACTTTCAGTGCATTTGTTCTCCATACAGTGAAATTGTCTTTTAATGCTGGCAAATTAGTATCAGGAAGAGTATTACAGTACTGCTTGTTGAATCCAGTAAGACTACTGTTTTCTGTTTCTAACCCTCTCTATTCACCTTCCCTCTCTTCCATCTAGAATGACAGAATACAAGCTGGTCGTTGTTGGGGCTGGTGGCGTTGGGAAAAGTGCACTGACCATCCAGCTCATTCAGAATCACTTTGTAGATGAGTATGACCCTACTATTGAGGTATGAGTTCACCTTCCTTAAAGGGATAGCCCACCCCCAAATGAAATTTGTATCAGCATTCATTTCCTCCTCATTTAGTTTTAAACGTGTCGGAATTCCTTTCTTTTGTGAATCACAAAACAAGATGTTTTCAAGAATGTTGGTAATCAATCTGTTTAGTGTCTCATTGACTTTCATTTAAAAAAATAGTATGAGGACCTAAAACTGTTTGATTATCAGCATTGTTCAAAATATCTTCTTTCATGTACCCCAGAAGAAATAAATACATGCAGGTTTGAAATGACATGAGGGGGAGTAAATAATGACGCTATTTTGTTTTGGTCTCTTTTTTTGTTTTTATTGTTTTCCCTAAAATTAATAATCTATTCAAAGTTTAACATGTGAATACTTTGTTGATCATATTAGTATATAAAAACTCAGATTTGTGTTCTTTTTTTATGTTTATTCCATGCAGGATTCTTACAGAAAGCAGGTTGTAATTGACGGAGAGACATGTTTGCTGGACATCCTGGACACCGCAGGTCAGGAGGAGTACAGTGCCATGAGAGACCAGTATATGAGGACAGGAGAGGGCTTTCTGTGTGTGTTTGCCATCAACAATGCAAAGTCCTTTGAGGACGTACATCTTTACAGGTATAAATCCAAACACATTAGAATAGACTGATATATGTAAAGGATATTCAGCATCAGTTACCATAACCAAACTAGTTACCAAAAATATTCATCCAGACTTAAAGGGTTAATCCACCCAAAAATGAAGATTGACGTTATTTATTCACCATTGTGTCGTTCCAAAACCACATAACTTTTCTTCTGTGGATTTTGAAGAATGCTGGTAACCAAACAGTTTCCGGCCCCTTTGACTTCCAGAAAATACAATAGAACTCAATGGGAATAGAAACATTTATGTGTGGACTATCTTTTGAATACCTTTAAATTATATTTTTGATTTGTGGATCTCAAGATGGGTGTGTTGGGTCTGTGTCGACTAACAGCAAACGAAGCTTTTCACTTCCTGAAAACTTAGAATAGAATCAAACGTAAAAGTTTCTAGACTGATTTTGAGCTAAAAATGAGACGTTGATTCAGGAATTTAAAGTTGATGAGTAAGGAAACCAGTGTGTGATTGGAGAAAGTCCTAGCAAGAAATTCACTAATCCGTCTGTGTGAAAAAATCAACCATGTTTTGTTTCTGTGCAGGGAGCAAATAAACCGTGTCAAAGACAGTGACAATGTCCCGATGGTGCTGGTGGGGAACAAAAGTGACCTGGCCTCTCGTACTGTAGAGACGCGTCAAGCCCAAGAGCTCGCCAGAAGTTACGGTGTCCCATTTGTCGAAACATCTGCCAAGACGCGACAGGTGGGTGGCACTGATTTACACAAAACAGAGTTTTGCATTCCACTGCTCTGCTTCTTGTGTAAACTTCTGCTAGACGGGGTTATTTGACCAATACACTCATGTCTTGGCTCTTTTGCTGCAATGATGCACCATTCTAAAAACAGAGCACAAGTTAAAATAAGTTCAAAAACGTGTTTATACACATCTATTGCATGCAGGATTCTTACAGACAGCAGGTTGTGATTGACAGAGAGCCTTAAACTTGATATTGAATTAGCGTATAAAAGCAATCTCACACTTACAGTTCATGCTGTTGGTCTGAATACCTTCATGTCATTCAGAACAACAGCCATCTTAGGGCTGATTTCATAATGTGCATTAAACTTTTTGAGAAAAACAAAACTTTTGTGACGACTTAGATTTCTCTTCTGCATGTTGCTAAAGAGCACCATTAGTTCTAAACCTGTCTTGTCTTTTTCTGTCTGCAGGGAGTTGAAGAGGCGTTTTACTCTCTTGTGCGGGAGATCCGAAGATACAAGGAGACGAACCGCAGCAATAAGAAGAGCAAAAAACATACACAGAGACGTTGCACTCTTTTATAGCACTGCATCCCCCTGTGATAGCAATGCACTCAACACACACACACACACACACACACACACACACACACACACACACACACACACACACACACACACACACACACACACACTACTGTAGCATTAAACACACATACACACCCCATTTCCTTTTCTTACCACTCTCTTTTACGCCACCAGCCTTTGAGGAATAGGAAGCTGACTGGCTGTTTGTATGTATGTGAGCATGAGACCTCAATGAGAATCGAGCAACTGTGGAATTGATTTGGAAAAGACATTTTTTGATGGGACTATCAAACTTGGATAAAATAATCTCGAGTGGACTCATCAACCTTATGCTGCTGCTTGCCCTTCTGTGCTAAGAGGACCTGATGTGTGTCATAGTTTTACAGTCGTACTTTAGAATCAAAGCAGCAAGGAACTTTGTCATTTACAACAAATTTATGAGGTGGTGAAGGGATATGCTTTAAGTCGGTAATGGGTAACTCTTTCTAAGTAAGCCTGATCCTATCTCATCTCCTCAAAACTTCATAAGCCAATCAGCACATCTGCTTGGTTCTGTTAACAGTGGTTGGGAATGAGGAAGCTCAGAAGTCCCCTGAAGTGTTCGTGGCCTGTGGGAAAGCACTGTATAACAAGTGGTCACCGCATTCAAAACCACTGATATAGTATTTCCACCTCATTCAATGTGAGATTTATCTAGAAAATGTTTTCAGTAGTTTTAACCCGGTTTTTCTTTGCATTTGTCAACATCCCAGAATCCATTTCTCCCTAGGTTTTTATTGTTCTCATGGCTTGGACTAAAACTTAGCTGTCCTGCACCTAATGTAGCCCTTCTATAATTATAAAATTCTGAAAAATCAAGCTTGCTTTTTTTATTTTTCCCAGTAGCATTTTATGGTAAAATCTTGTATTTTTGTAAAAGATAATATTGAACCATTTCAGTACACATACCAGCATTGTATTGGACATTAACATTTCATTTATTATGATGAATTATGTAAAATGCCAGTAGTCCCTACCTGCAATGAGGTTTGGTTGGGGAGGGCAATATATTTTTTTCCAGTTTCTCTATTTTATTTTTATTCCTTTTTTAGATTGACAAGAGAGATGGTAATAGTTTTGGTTAAGGGTAAACATGTGACCAAAGCTTGTGATTGATGCATTCCCTTTGCCACATTGATAACTGTAGTTATGTTTTGTGAATAAAGAGACTTTTGGCTAGATGACTGTGATTTCCTCAATATTCAAAACTCCAGCTGTATTTGAAACTATAACTTTTCAGTTATTATATCTGCTTTATAAAGTGTTTCAAGAAGTATATAATGCGTTACGGTAATAACAGGGTAGTTGAATCAGTTTTTCTGAATATCAGAATATATGTGGCCACATATAAAGTTACAAGTTTTTGGCCAAAAGTACCTTTGTTAAAATACAGTTGCTTAATTTAAAACTAGGAACTCTTAGCAGGAAATATATATATATATATATATATATACAATTCAATATTTTTCTAGGTTGCATGAGAAAGATTCTTGGTTTAGTATGATTCGTGTGGGATTTCAAATACCTGTGTGCAACACTTTATATACCTCAGACATGACCGAAACCAAAACATGCATGAATGCAATCTGTGGGATATATAAAATATTCCCTTTTGTGACATTTTAATTTTTTTGTCTCTTTTCCCTTTTGTTTTCTGAACCCTGTTGAATTGGAAAAAAAAAGGTAAATTGTGAACTGTATATTTACTTAAAGTGATTACAGGACAAGCAAATCATATAAAAATAATATTGACAATAGAATAGTTCATGACTAAAATGTATTTTTCATGATTATGGAAACGGCCATTATGCCTTCACTTCACACTTTAAGTCTGTAATGAATAAGGATTTTGATTAAAAAACAATACGGTCATAGAATATTTAATTAAAACTGTATAATGAGCTAACAGAAGAAAAGAGAAGGCCATTTTACAAAAAATTCACTTTTTTATTTATTCAGCCACTAGAAAATGAATCTTTACAAAATGGAGTGAGACAGGCTCTCCTTCACTGAGGTAAGAGGATGAATGAATGTTGAGATAACTGGTCCTTGTCCATCACCAGCTGAAACGGGAGACGAGCTTCTCCTGATCATCTAAATCCTTCTGCACCTTCTTCCTCATGTAAAAGATGGGGCAGTCTCGACTGAAAAAGAAAGAAAACAAAAATGTGTTCTATTTACTGGTATATTCATTATCACCAACAAAGTAATTAAACATATGTAGTGAATATGTGATGAATGGTCCAGGCCTGGTGTGCATGTGTGTGCAGATACCTGGTACACAGCACGTCTTCATGCAGTGAACCTTGACAGCGCTGACACTGAGTCCACAGACGAGAGAATTTCTCCTCTAGAGTTGACAGATGAGCGATCTAAAAGACAGATAAACAATCTTCAGCCCCACTTATGAAGACAAGTTAGCCAAGATTTGTGCATATAAAAACACAAAACACACCTCTTTCTGATAAAGCTCCGACTCTTTCTTTTTACAGAAGTCACATACAGCCGCTGTAAAGAGATAAACCATCAGAAGTACATCAGTTTTGTGAGTTGTGGTACTATGAAGACATACACACACACCTAATACATACCATCAGTTTTGAGCACAGCTCGGCAGCCAATGCAAGTGCTTCGTTTCTGAGCGAAAGCCATGAGACCACCAACTCTAGATGTCAAGACCGTCTTACAGCGTGTGTGATCGCCCTCTGAAACAACACAGAAAAAGCAGATGTACTAGCAGATTCATTTCTGAAAGAAATCCTATTTTGTCAGAGTTTGCCGTTTGAAATGAATTTGATGAGATAAAAAGGGTTTATATCACAAAATAATAATGTCTTTCTGTTCTGAAGTTCTTGTCGGCTGCACTCAAAAACATATGAAAGGTGTAGTTTCACAAATACTCTTATGAGCTCATTCATAACGACTCTTTAGACTCTTCAGAATCAGTTTGAATCAGACTGAAAAATGCTTCACTAAGGCTACGTTTTCACAATAATGGTGTAGTCAAAAACTGAAGTTTTACCCTTGCGTTTTTAAAAAGTTTCACATATACACAACAACATTTTAAAATGATTTGTGTTTGCACATATCCAAAAACGCTGTATTACATATGCCAGGCCAGTAGTTGGCGCTGTCACCTTGTTAGTAAACAGTTCCTGTAGGGAAGTGACGATTATATGTTGTATGTTGTACAACCAACCTCTGCTGTTGGTTGTAATATTTGTGAAGTAAATCCACACTTTGCTGAAGAAGCGTTCACAAACTCTTGAGCATGTTCGCTCGTGCCTTTAAAATCGGCACGTACTACACACGCACTACGCACGCACATGACATAACCGTTTTCAAAGATTCCCGTTTTGGGTGTTTACACAGAGACGACAACGTTGCCATTTTCGAAACCATGCGTTTTCAGTGCCCAAAACACCAGTGTTGTGTAAACGAACAGGCAAAACGCATAAAAAGTTTCCCGTTTTTGGCTGAAAATGTTGTCGTGTAAACGGCCTCGAAACAAACTCGCTGAATTGCCCAGAGCTGTAACAGAATTAAAGTGAGGTCACACATTTACTGTTGTTTGGTGAATTTTTGCATGCAAAAACCAGGCCTTTCAATAGGATTCCATATGATTGAGAGTTTCGTACGAAGGCCAAACATTTCCCCAGACACATTTTGGTTCACAGAAAGCTGTTTGGATTGAAAGTGACTTCTGTGTGAGCTGCGTTTCATTCATTGCTACACTACTGGCAATGAGCAATGTACCTTTTTTTAAATTTATTTTTACACACAAAATTTCACCTTTCATGAAACGCAACTTTCATGAAACTGCAAGTCATTACTTTCAGTTATGTCTAACTTGAAATGAAGCAAGAACTGTTTGGTGTACTTGAGGTTTGTGGCACTTGAATCAGTCAACAGAGAAAAGTATATCATTCATTTCACAAGACATCTGAAACATTATAAGGTAAAAATAAAGTAAACCATGTGAAATGAATATATAAAATACATGTATGAAAGAATCAAATCGCAATAAGATTTATAACATGCAATTAAAATACAGATCTTTTTCATTTCATGTCAACTTTAAACATGTTATGTTTGCAAGCTTAATAGATGATACTCACTCAGCAACACACTCTCAGCTTTGCTCTCGCCCAGTATGGGTTCAAAGATGCGTAGTAAAGGTTTGGACAGCTGCTGCTCCAGGTAGTACTGTGTGTCTATAGGGATGTTGTTCTCCAGCACATAGATGGGGTCCTGAGAGATATGACTCAAAATAAACAAGTACAGTACAGAAAGTTTCCCCATACAGACAGACAGCACACAACACTGACCTCAGATTTCAAATATGCTGCCACTCCCTTTGTTGCTTTGATGATGACGTATGGGACTCTGTCTCCGAGGTTTGGAGCGCTACCTGCATCACGCTTCCGCATCCTGAAACCCACGTTTGTGGAAAGTGATTAAATGCTAAGTCCATACCTGCAAATTCTGGATTTTCCTCAAAAAGTTATTGGGATAAGCAGTTGAAATAATTTCGCAATATTTTTCATATTAGAATAGAACTACATGTTGTCTACATAAAAACATTTGTTTGAAAAAACACCAATGTCTATAATAACAACATAAACTGTCAAATTACCATAAAAACTTTTAAAAAGATTTAAACAACTTCAGTTTAAATAAAAAAACAAACCAGTGTTATTTCTAAATTACTTAAATATTATTATAGTTTTCGTTAATATTTTAAATGTTATTTTGTATTTTCTTTCTTCACTTTAACTTTTTTTAGTCGTTTGATTTTGTGTCATTTGTATTCGTTTTTTTTATATATAAATCTAGTTTTTATTTATTAATTTAGTTTTAATTACTCTAGTACTTCTAGTTAAACAAAAAAAATGAGACGTGACCTTGGCAGCTAGCTGAAATAAAAATAAATGTACTTTTTAAAAAAATATATTTTATTTAATTTCAGTTAATGCTTGTTTTATTTCAAGTCACTAAATTGTTTTCTCAATTGGTTTTAGTTGTAGTTAAAGGTGCAATGTGTAACATTTTTGAGAATCTGTATACAGAAACGCAATGTAACATATAAACTGAAAACGAAAGAATAAAAAAAGTGAATGAAAATGTTTTCAGTGGTGTATAAATATTTTACTAAATTCACTGTTATGTTTTAATTACCTTAGAACAAGCCATTTCTATCTACATGCACTGCGGGTGTCCCTCCATGGTTAATTCATCATTTTGCGCCGCCATGTTTCTACAGTAGCCCTAAATGGACAACTTACTCTACAGAGCGTGTTTTGTCACAGTTGTTGTTCTTCGATTCTTCCTTGTGTTCCTTGTTATGCATCGCCGCTACGTTGAATACGCACAAAATAGAAGTAGCAGTTGTCATGTGGTTTATTAAAAGCAGAGGTCGTTCATAGAATAAAGAAGAGTAAAAACGCTTGACTGGCTACTCTCTGCTGTCTCATATGAGGACATCGTTGTCCTGATTTTGCAGCCGTAGCCTCTCAAGGGGAGGGGCTGATCTGTTTATTGTAATTCACAACATCACCGCTAGATGCCGCTAAAATCTACACTGCACTGCACCTTTGAACCCAGTTCTGAACAGAAAACGACAGACATCTAAAAGAAAATGTAAATTTACTCCCTGACAGTAGGTGGTGCTAATAGAAAACCAAAAATACAGAGGTCACCATGATTACCCCTGAGCACAAAGCAGCTGTACTTATAAACATTACCCTTTCCAGGCATCATAGAGTGGTATGCCATTTGTATACACAGTCCTTTTCAGATACTCACAAATAAAAATAACTTGAATTTGCCTGAATCACACGAATGGCATATTTCAATGTCAGAATGGAGGATCTTGTAGGTACAAACTCACAGTCAAGATAATAAAACAAAACACACACACCTCTCCGCTAGCTCGACGTGGGCCTGTTTGCCGGCATACTCCTGTGCGGTGCGTGTGAGCTCTTTAGTTATGACCAGCTGACTGATGTCAATGCGGTTGCAGAGAAGGTCAGAGATCACCTCTTTAGCATGAGTTACTGCCCCATCAGGGTCTCTGAAACACAAAACACATCGTCATGCCTTGTGAATTAATGTGCGAGTTGGTATATGCAAGGTGTATTGCAACTAGAACATAATCAGAAATGACTTTATGAAGGCTTGTAGAGTCATGTCTTCACTCTTACACTTGCTAGTTTGTGCGTCACTGTTGCGTTTCTGAGCTCATGGGAGTTTTCTGAGTGTGGCAATGTTTGTACCTGTCAATGAGGATGTTTTGGAGGCATGTGTTAATGAGGTTTGCCACTAGAGGGCAGTTGTCTCGTCTGACGGTCTCAATTCCTTTGCAATCCATCTTATCATGATGTTCAGCATTAGAAGAGAAATACAACCCGGCGTACCGCTTCTTATTGATCAACAGATATGGGTAATACACCTAACAAAGTGTGAAAGAGATTATTAATCTTACTGAGAGTAATATTTGATGGCTTCTGTTGTGAAATCTTGGAGTATTTTCTGTACCTTCTCAAACTCTAATTTGATTGGTGGAACGAAGTGGGAAGAGACCCAATCAGCTGCCTGCTTTCCCAGAATCATTGCGTCCTGCACTGTGGCCACGCCTAGTTTCACCATCACAGAGTCTGTGTCTCCATAGATGACCTGAAACACATGTGACTTGCATCATTGCATGTTTTTAGTGCGTTAAAAACACATTTATGTTATTAAATACCTTTGCATCTGCCTGGTAACCATTAGAGATTGTATATCTTGATTCCACAAGCTGTTTGGTCTGTTCAATCATCTGCCTACCAAAACCTGTGACGCTCTACAGACCAAAGAGAAAAACAAGCATCTTTTAAAGCAGCTGTTTAAAACCATGTGATGGTAGTCATCCATGTGTGAGTGCTGAAACAGACCTGTGAGATCTCCAGACAGGGCAGTTTGCCCACCTGAGCCCCGGTGAACCCGTACACAGAGTTTGCGCTGATCTTCAAAGCCAACTGCCTTCCATCCAGCACCTGCTTTTTAAAGGGGTCTGTCTCTTTCTTCAGCTCTGCCTTTGCTCTAGAGGCACATCAAAAGAGACAAGAGTCAAGATTTGAATAACCGAGAAATACAGAACACAGACAAATTGGTTGTGAATAGTTTGTGTAACATTCTTTATTTCTTTTAACGCTTGAAATCACCTTTTCCTGGCCCCCAGCAGGTTTTCCAGGATCTCCGGGAGAAGGCCCTTCCTCACAGAGCTCTTCACAAACAGATCACCTGTGGGGGTCTTGATGAAATCATCTGGAGACAGACTAAAAATGTGCGCGCACACACACAAAATTACAAAACTTTAATAAATTCACAAAATGAAGTACATCATAAAATAAAAAAATAAAAAACAAGACAATTTGAAGAAACCATAGCTTTAACACTTTACAGTACATAACACACACACACACACACACACACACACATACAAATCTTCTCACCAGAGTTTCTCCACCTGGTTTTTCTGCAGGAGGGTAGTGTAACATAAATTATGAGCCATCATGATGGAGGGATACAGTGAGGAGAAATCCAGAGTCGTTATAGGAACACTGTAATACCTGTAAATACACAAAATATTAGTTAAGGTCTTTTTTTTAACCATCAGAATGAAAAGACTGCAAGAATCTGTTGTCACTCACTAGAAAGTTGTTGGAATAAATCAACCTCTCTTAAGCACTTTTATTTATTGACACCACAGCAGATTTTTTAATGAATATTCTTAATGGATTTTTGAAGGAAATTTCCTATGCTCACCAAGGCTTACACAGTAATACTGTAAAATATTACTACAATTTAAAAGAACTGTTTTCTATTTTAATATTTTGAGATGTAAATTATGCCTGTGATTTTCATACTCCTGTCTTCAGTGTCACATGATCAGAAATGATGACGATCTTGTGCTCAAAGTTTAATTTTTACTATCCATGTTGAAAACAATTGTGCGGATTAATTTTTTTTTGTGGAAACAGCAATATACATTTTTCAGGACTCTTTGATGAATAGAAAGTTCAACATAAGAAATGTTACTTTATTAATGTCTTTTTATGTATGTCACTTTTTATCTATTTACCAAAACCAAACTTTTGAAACGGTATTGTATTTATGTGCTTTTATATGACCAATTTTTTATTTTAATACATAGGAAATATGATCATAAGGGAAGCAGGTACAAACCCTTTCTCTGGTTCAATGACGGTGGCTCCGGTGTAGTCCTCCCCACCCTCCGTCTTCACCACTGGCATTACCAGATCCTGCTTCATTGCCTAGGATTAAGCCATTGAAAAACAAAAACACTTTTGAGCATAACTTTGCTAGGTTTGTTATATTAACATATGTTACAAAGAGACATGCCCAGACCTGTCTCAGGAGCTGTGAAACCACTTTAATCTGCTGTCCACGAGAGAGCAGGTAGGTCAGGGGCACCCCGGTAACTCTAGCCATTTCCATGTAATTAATGACGCACATTAACTTCTGCAGCAAGCGCAGCGGCAGATATGCATCCTTCAGACAGTACACAGCCAAACGCCTGCGGGTCTGCTCATTCCCATTCTAATCCAAAAAAATAAGAGAGAGAAAAGAGGGTTTAGTGGACACCAAATGTTTTAGATGGAGCTGAGGGATCTGATTGGCTATAAGAATGGGACAGAGATCTGACTGGCTGCACCTGTAGGTCGGTGATGATAGAATGCTGCACATCCTCCTTCTGCTCCTGCAGAAAATGAAAACTGACGGCGTTTAGTGTGTAAGAGCGCAGTTTATAATCCCTCAGCAACACCTGCAACACAGAAAAAACTGGGTGAGTCACAGCATGTGCAGTCATGAATCAATATGACGACACAATTTGTGAGTTTAAGTGTGCGTACCTGTAGTAGGTCAAACTGCACACGTCCCTCCATATTGACTGTTTTGTTCTCTCTGCGGCCCATCTGCTTGCTCTGGAAGCTGGAGTCTTTCAGGACCGATTTACAGCCCCACACACGGCCCAGATACGGGAACAAATTCACCTACGGACAGAGATGATATATCGTCACCCCTGCCTGAATTTAAAAAAAGAAAGTCCGACCACTAATCCCGCTAGGTTTGTGTTCACTTCCCATCAAAAAAGATTACAAAAAGTAAATAATCTTGGTGTGAAAACATATAAAAATAAGTTGCCTTTAAGGTTGCAGCTCTGTTGAGGAGGTAAGGAAGGTCAAAGTTCTGGATATTGTAGCCGGTGATGATATCTGGATCCACTGTCCTCACAAACTCAGCCCAACTCTGAGATAATCACACAAATACATTTTTATTATAACTGCACCATGTACATTTACACTTGAAAGAAAATGTACAATCAGCGCAAGTATAGTTGTGAGTATGAACCTGGAGTAGCTGTTTCTCTTGAGTAAAGCAGAGAATCTGGGAGCCCACTATACTGGCACAGCTCTGTAAGGTGAAGACCGTCCGGATAAACGGCTCCTTCTCTCCCTGACGCTGCACCATAGAGGCGATCTGAATCACTGGATCGATCTCTGGCTCTGGAAACACGCCTGTAACACACACACAAACAGCTCAGTTATTTGCACAGCAGGATATAATATAAAAGCACAAGCCACACATTGTGGCTACTACTTAGAATTAATTTACTTGTTAATGTTAGCTTGTCTTACATCGACAAATGAGCTAGTACATGTCAAAAAAAGGAAAAGCTGTTCAAATAAAAAAAAAAAGTGATTAAAAACCCAATTTGGAAGAAATGTAGCTGGGTGGTAACTATAAAGCAGTGGTATAAAATTTTTGATGGTATAAAATGAGTGTTTAGATTATTTGATTCGGGGGGAAAAAGTACTTGTAACATTTCTTAAATAATTGAACAATAAACATGTATTAAATAGTTTTTCTAATTAAACACTAAAATATATATTTTATGTAAAAAAAAAAAAGAAAAAAGAATGAAATCTAAAAGAATGAAAATTTGTGGATTGCTAAATAGTGATGATACTGATACTAAAATGTCCAGCAGATATATTCAAGTACTCCTCGCTGCAGACTGTAGCATGCGCAGTAACATATATGTATTTACCGTAAATATGAGTGTGCGCCGTACTGACTCATTAATGCACATATCCAGGTTCATTCACTTCCGGATGTTTTTGTAAGGTATGGTGGATATGAGATATTACTTTTGTTTTCTTAAAAATGTGCGTTTAAATTGCTTTTAATTGTAAGAATGCTTTGGTCATAATCATAGAGAGTGTCATTGCAAATGTGTGCGATTGTTTTATGATATAGTATTCGAATGCTGGTCTTTCAAAGTCTTATTTAGCCTAAAATGAACCATTAAAGATGTCTTAAAATAGAGCAGAAAGACTTTATTAATATAAGTAATGCCATTGATGTTTGCATGTATTGCAAAAAAATTATCATATTTGTAATCATTTTCATTAACATTATCAAAGATTAATAGATACTGTAACACATGTATTGTTCATTGTTAGTTCATGTTAATTAATACATTAACTAGTGTTTACCAATGACACCTTATAGTAAAGTGTTACCTCTTAAATTGACCTTCACGTCTTAATATGACTTTTTGGGGACATTGTCAGTGAGAAGAAATTCAGAGAAGAGACCCACTTCATGTGGCTAGATTACTGTAATTATCTGTTTTTCTTTCTCTGACAGACTGTATAGCCCTCAACTGTAAAATTTTCAAATTGAAAGAAAACTTCAAACTTTCAAGCCATGCTTTCTCAAGCCAAGCCAACCTAAATTTTGACTTGACAAACTTTATTAATTTAGTTGATGTTAATGCTGGTTATAAATTAAATATTTTTTTTTTCTTGTGTCATGTCTATAGTCTTAATATATATTTGTATATACAATTATATTTTCTGTTTTGTTCTTTGAAATAAATAAAAAAAGATCACTGTCATCAGTTTGGTTTTTTTGGAGGCACCATGCATAAAATGGGATGCAGAGACTCAAAAAATACCGTATGTAGTCAACTGAACTTAAAACTACTTTATTGGCTTAAATGTTTCACATGCAGAATTGCCAAAGCAAAAGAAAAATGTCCAAATTTATAGTTAATAAATAGATAAACAAGAACCATAGCAAAGGAAAGATTAAAATAAGAAAGGCAGTGGCTATTTACACTAAGTGCAAATGGTTATAGATTCTATTTATACTATGTTAAAATAGCAGGATTTTCTGTTTTTTATATTACTTATTGCAAATAGTGGCAATTATCTGCACCTCAGTATTGTAGTACATTATAAAACAGTATGCAATAATTACGGAGTGTAAATTATAATTTTAATTCAAATTATTAAATGGATGCCACCATATTAAGAAAATAAAGCCCTCCCTCACAACTTTTTGATTATTCCCTTCGTTTTTATTTAAAATATATGCTTTTCTGATGTGATTTGAAATTTGAAAAGGGAGAAAAAAACTGTCAAAAGGCAGATTCGGACCCGGATCGATTTCATCAAATTGTGAACACCACACGTTTTACCATCTGCACCATTAGAGCTGACGACTGTACTTTATCTGTTGTCATTTTGACTAGCTCAATAAGAAATATATAAGGTGCCATTAAAGTGTAATATTACAATATCCACAGTGAAGTAAAGTGCAACAGAATGTTAATATATTGTAAGTAAGATACTACAGAATAAACTTTAATTCCGTGTAATTTTCCATCAGATGAAACATTGTTAAAATAATCGATATGGGCTGTTTTTTACTGTTGTTTTTCCCGTCTTTTTTTACACCTTAATGTTGTTTAATATTTTAACATTTTATTAGAGTTTTCTGTTAAGTATGCGCATCGTTTTAATGCACGCACGATGCGAAAACAACTAACTTCATCACGCAATGCAAATTACAAGCGCATGCGCGGTAAACACATACGTGACGTTACGTACATGACGTGACCGCGCTACAGTCTGCAGCGAGGGGTGTCTCGAAATATTGAGGTCAAACACAATCAGTGTGTCAGATTCACAACTTTCCTCCAGATGGCTTTATGAGCTGCCACTGAAACCAGAATAAGCTCAACTAAACCAGCCTAAACAAGTTAAAAAACACACACACACACACACACCTTTTCTGCCAGCACACTCAATATCGAAGCTCAGCACTCTGAGCGGAGCGATCCTCTGCCATTCTCCTTCAGCTGGATGACTGACCAAGTCATTCCATGCCACATCCACCTCGTACTGACACAGGGACACCTGAGAGAGAGATCGATTAGAGACACACCAAATAAGTATGCCAGTTTAATACATCATTCTAATGCCTTAAGTGACAGTTTTAATTTTTTTTTTTTTTTTTTACCTTTCCTGGATATTTTGAGTCTGTCTGTCTTTCACTTCTCTCCTCCCTCAGCCTGTACTTCCCTTTAGGAAGCTCAATCCAGCAGCAACCGACCACATCACTGTCCACCATGAACCTGCCATCACACATACATGCAGCAAATCTCACATGCTTTGTCCACCACACCACCACCAATTTGAGAAACTTTCAAGTACACAAAACACACACCTGATCTCAAAGTCAATGTTGGCTTCATAAGCCTGGTAGCTCTGGGTGGCAAAGTTTGCAAATTTAAAGCCCTGCTCAAGAAGACGCTTCGCTGGGGCAATCAGACGCGGCATTGCCATAGTGATGCGCAGAAAGTCATGAGGTTTGTTTCCATGGTAATGATACATACCTTAGCACAAATAGGGAAAAGTCAGTCAGCTAAAATACATGATAAAAACAGTTCCACTTACTATATTGTTAGCTGGGGTCAGTAAGATTGTTAGTTTAAAAGAAATAAATTAAGAGGATGCATTAAACTGATCAAAAGGGACAGCTAAGACTATTCTAAGACTAGACTATTTCTAATGTTTCAATAAAATGCAGATCTTTTGAACTTTCTATTTATCAAAGAATCCAGAAAAAATTTACTCGTTTTCTTAAAAAATATTAAGCGGCATAACTTTTTACAACATTGATCATAATAAGAAATGTTTATTGAGCTGCAAATCATCATATTAGAATGATTTCTTAAGGATCATGTGACACTGAAGACTGGAGTAATGAATTAAATAGAAAACAGTTATGTTAACTAATAATAATAATACATTTTTACTATATAAAAAAAAAAACTTGACCTCAGACTTTTGAATGGTAGTGTATACACACACAAACTTAGACTTTCTTACTTTCCTTCTTGGTGATGTCCACTGCCAGCACAGTGACTGCTATGTTGTCTTTATTGGACCGCATATCCTTCAATACAACAGAGTTCAGCTCTCTCTGAAACTCAGCCAAGTGTGCATTTGTAAAACCTGAGAAAGACACAGACATACTGTGAAATCATGGAAGATGTGTTTAATTTGTCTCAATGACATGGAGCAGATTGCTGTAATTGCCAGCTCACCGTTGGGAGCAGGAACATAGAAATATGGGGCAAATCCATGAACATGGCAGCACACGCTGTTTCCACTGTCTGTCACACCAAACATGCGCACTATGGGCACTTTACCCTGTACCTGCCCGGGCATTCCCGCTACCGCAGACCCTAAACACCAGACAACAACACACTTAGGAAAAGATCTAAAGGAAATTATGGATTTTTATGTGTGCATTGTTGGTAAGGATGTGTCTCTAACCCAAGTAGTAATCCAGGTCTATCTGCTGAAATATTAGTGTGTCTGAGTCTGGTTGAAGAGGAGGTGCATGAGGTCGTTTCCAACGTGGATTAAGATCAGCAGAGAATAGGTCACCTGAGCAAAAGAGGGTAGATCATGTATGGATGCCTTTAGATCTTCTTTTTCTATAAGATTGTTATGGGACTGGCCTAATTTTTTCTTTTTTGTTTTGTACTGCAACTGTATTCATGGGTTGGCAAGTTGTTTTGAATATCTTGCAGACAAACAGTTTTAGTGAGTATAATGAATGCAGATTAATAAATTACAAAGTAACAGACAAAACATCCTTACCCACTGGAATGACATCATGACCTGCCTGCCCCTCCTCTGACTCCACCTCCATTTCCATTTCATCAAATAGAGCAAGTTCCTCTTCAAACTGGGAGGGACTATCCTCCCATTCGGTGTTCATTTTCCCCTTCTTGGCCTGTGAAGCCCCGCCCTTTGCAGGGCCTCCATTGCGCCTTTTAAAATCCATTCTAAAGCAGCCCTGAAAAAACAATGTCCACTTTTTATGAGCAAATCAAACACTTAAAACTGTAATTTCTGTCTTGCTAACTGAATATGTGTTGAACACATGTATGGGTAACAAAGCATACAATTCATAAAGGAATATAACAAAGTGAAGACACAGTGCATGTCACATGATTAAACGTCTCAAAAATAAAGAATAACATCAAAACAACCTTGAGAAATAATGTAAATAATGATATGACGGCACCTTATCGTAATTTGCATTAAAGAGGGGGGGGGGCTTCGTAATTTGCATTAAAGAGGGGGGGGGGGCTAATGAAATTTAAGAAGAGTCTTTCAAATTAAGCTGCTTAATTGTTCATAATTTTCTGGAGTTGGACAGACACGTTACAAATAAAACTAGTGATTTGCAAAACGTACTCTTTCACTAGTCCCTCTTAGAACTATTTAGAAGCTATTGTTATTGATGATCTGGATGTCTTTAAGTTGGGTCAACACCATTATTGTTAAGTATTGTGCATAATCAGCAATATTTCGTTTAAAAAGCAACATACACGACGTACAGATCGTTTAAGTTCTGCACACAAATTTTTTTCAACTATAATTAATCTTGACTGGTAATTTAGAAAACAAAATAAAAATGTATTCAGCAACAGTAAGATCACATAAACAAGATGTAGGCTCATAACGTTTATGTTCACATTGCGTATTATTAAATACTACAGTAGGCGAACCGGACGAACAAGAAGCTTAGCAGGACATGCTAGCAACACGCAAAACAAACCGCAAACTCAGGCGGTGCATCAGGCAATCTAATATAATGAGGTGAACTCTAGCCACTGATTAAATTCATAATCTTTCACCTTTTATTCCAGCTCGATCGCTAGTACCCCACATATGTGCTTGACAAATCTCCCGCCACTTGACAGTGTTGACTGTTTAGTCTTCCACCGGACCCGAGCGACATCCGAGTTCCCGGTAAAATTGCGTAGGGTCCAAGAAGGACTGCAATTGGTCGAAATGTAGGAAGTGAGTCGCTTGTATACTGACGACGATTACTGCCATGTTGAGAGGGTCGTGTTTGAGAAGACCGATTAAAAACAATGTTTTAATAAATAAATAGATAATCGAATGTGTGTCAGAATTAGACAAATTACAAGCCACACATTAGCGCTAACAGTTTAAATGCAGCTAAAGAGCTCTTTGTGCTTTCCCCACATCTAGATATTTATTGAAATACTTGATGATGCTTTTATACGTAAACATCAACCTGAAATGTTTACTTAAAAAATTACTTAAAAATGTATCACTTATTTCGAAAATGGTTGAATGTTACATTAGATTTTATAAAGAACAATACAGAAATAAAATGCCATACATATTTTTTTAAGTACATGCAAGTCTTCTTATTAACCAAAGTACTATATTATAGTATACATTAAGTATATACATTAATAGCTGTCACTTTACATTTTAAAGTACTTTACTTTCATGCTTGTGTTTACATTTATAATATTGCCAAAGCATTACACACAAAACAAGCATTGACAAGAAAAATTCATGTAAAATTTTAAAATAACAAAATAATAATACAACTGTATACAATAAGTGCTTATTAATGAATAAAATAAGAAAATAGAACAAAATAGTAGAATATCTGTATACATTACATATAAAATAAACATTTATCAGGTTAGTAAAACAAAAATCTGTAATAAATGTACTGTACAAGCATAGTCGTTGATTATAATGATCAATGCAGAAGTCAGTTTCTTGAGGGTGTGCAGCTTCAAGTGCGCACAAAACGCAAAAGCCAGTGGCTTACTAACTATCCTTGCGAGTTGCCCGAGGAAAGCTAATTTTTCCCCAACATTATGTTTAGCCAATCAAACTCTTCCTTCAGGTAAACGCCTATATCTTTGCGGAAGTGAGCAATGTTGAGGAGACGCAGCCATAGACAGTAAAAGACGCAGCACGCAGACATACCATACACGCAGCTCCTGATAGATCAAGGGGGAGGAGTCAGCTTCTGATAAGACACGCCCATATCTTTATGACGTCTCTTGTAGCCTGCAGGCTGTCACCCTGACGGACAGACAAATTGCCGTATAATACAAGGAGAATTGCCCACTGTCAGTTCAGCCTTCTGGTGATTGACTCCAGCAGATGTGAAGCTTGCGTCGCTAAGCGAGGAGAAGACGTTACCGCAGGGTGAGTGCATTACTTAACTCACTGCTTTTATGTGTTGTCAGTCTGAAATTACATGTCCATGTGTTTTAAAACCTGCAGAGGAACGTTACCATTCATTTGCGAAGCCCGTGATTCCTGTCACGCGTTTACGAGGGTCAAACCCACTTGTATAGCCCGCGTCCGACTGGCCATCCTTCCTCAAGCGTGCAGACGAAAAGCTTGCGACTTTTCTGATCGTGTGCGACCTTGTATATTACGCACTGTTATATTTATGTCCACGAAACTTTATGGCGACTGTGACGTTCTGCGTTCGACTGTGTGGTCAAAGCGCACGTACCATGTCAGCGCGCGCGCGCACGCGTGTCTGCGTCGAAACAGTTAAAAATCGCGGCTCGGTTTTGAATGACACTTCACTAACACTTAAGAACACTAAATAGTGGTTTCATAATCCATGTAGCAAGTGCGTGAAGGTGTGTTTATATTGTATGGAGGACCTCAAAGTACCGTTATGTCATTCATGAAGCCTTTATGGGTTTACAGGGGCTATAAACGCCATCTCTCACTCACTTTCTGTCTTTCTTGTAAAACTGGCCTCATGTTGCTCAAGGTATGTTGAAAGTGGAGGGTGTGTAAGTAGTGGTCTGAATGATTAAATGGTGTCATGATCATAGACCGTGTAAAAAGTCATGCCTAGACATGAGATGAAGGCACAGTCACAGTGTACTTGTAGACATCTCAACATATGATATGATTTGAACATGCACTTGCTCCTAGTACCAAAAAGGTACTAAGCTTTTTCAAATGTATTTGTGTGTGCAAATCCGAGAGAGGAAGAGCCAGTGAGCCATGTTAGAAGATGAGTCATTTTAATGAATTGCTGTTGATATAATTTTGTGTCAGTTGAGAATAAAGGAAGTGTGTGTCTGTGTGTGTGTGTGTGTGGTGCCATTGCTTGAAGGTCATATACTGATGTCGACAGCTTTCTGCACATGATATAAAGTTCACATTTATATGATGGATATAAGCTGAATATTACTTTAAATGTCAGGAGTTCAGTACAAATGACATTACTGTATTAATCAAAAAAAAAATTTGATCGATTGATTGAAATTATATTACCCAGCATGCCACTGGCGCGCAGTTTGTCGGTCACCTCCCTGTCTGGCTTGGAGGACTGGGATGAAGAGTTTGATCGGGAGGATGCAGTCCTGTTCGAGATCGCATGGGAGGTCGCTAATAAAGGTGTGCATGTTTCATTTCTTGGATATGAAGTTTCAATTCTAATGTATCATCGTACACATTTACACGCATCATTACTGCTGTCTTCAGTGTCACATAAACCTTAAGAAATCATTCTAGTATGCTGATTATGTAAAACATTCATTATTATTGTCAGTGTTAACTAAGATTTGTTAATTAGATTAGATTTAATGTTATCTTGGATTAAAAAAAAAGATTTTTTGATGAATAGTTCAGCATTTATCTGAAATGGATCTCTTTTCTAACATAAATGCCTTTGCTGTCACTTTTGATCCATTTAATGTTCTTTTGATTAATAAAAGAATGAAAGTATTAATTTCCTTTAAAAAAAATCTGATCCTGAGCTTTTGAGCAGTTGTGTTAATTTAGTTTTAAGATATTTATCGCATTGTTCCATTGACATGTCATGAGTGCACTAACAAAAACGTGCTAAAGTGTATATACCATAGTTTTTTGGGCATAATACCTTGTTTGTTTTGAACTTGGATACCTGATACCACCTGATCCCATTTACTCTTTGTACACAGAAAACAAATAGGACTATAGGAAGAACACCATATAAGACTGTATTGAAAGTATATGTCCAGTTTATTTTGTCCACTAATTATTTTGAAGCACTCTATGAGAGACAGTCATCTACCTGAAACCAGATACTGTTGTTGTTTTATATGCACCACATGACTCAGCTGCCGAGCGTTCACAGATACTGTATCCACATACTCAGGGGCGCAAGAGTCATGTGACTTTGGTGTTGGAATATGCTGTGCTCTTTAAGTGAATATTATATATTATTGACTGCTAGATTAGATAAAGGTCAAGGAGGGGTCAAGGGGACCTGTTGACAATATCAAGTTCAAAGGGTTGGGTGGCCTTTTCTTTCTGGACCTAAACATCTGTTAAAGGTTAACTAACCACTCTGGTTTTGTGGCAGTTGGTGGCATTTACACTGTGATCCAGACCAAGGCGCGCCTGACCTGCGAGGAATGGGGTGAGAACTACTTTCTGGTGGGCCCGTATATGGAGTCCAGTGTCAGGACACAAGTGGAGCTGATCGAACCCTGCAATGCGACACTCAGGAGAACCATTGATAAAATGAACAGCAGTGGGTGCAAGGTATACACATTCACACACTTTCATACTTTTCTGGTTAGTTGATTTGATAAATCCGAAAAGAAGGCAGTTTCTAGCTTTAGGTTTGTTCACCTCTCCGTTTATCCACACTAATATGTTCTCACACACACATGCACCACACAGCCGTTTTAATCTGCTCTTATCCGCAGTGAAACCCTAAACCTTCATTAAGTGTTTGTGTGACATCTCTCTGGTGTGTGTGCGTTAAAGGATAAAGGCTATATCAGTGTCTGACAGCCAGACTGAGGTATATTTCGGTTCTTTGAGGAAATATTCCCCTGAAAGATACAGTGTAAATTGGCACCAGTGTTATTGCAGAGTCACCATCGGTATGAACAGAAATGTATTTGTATAAATCGAAGTCAAGCATCCAGGTTTCTCATAGTATGTATTAACTAAAAATGTTTGCCAGCTTGTCCATGTGGAGTTGTTATCCTTGAAAATTTGGGGCAAAACTGTATGAAGATCTCGAAAAGCCTGGTCACAGAAACAGGTCCTTTACAACGCGAAATGGATCTTCTTTGACAATGACTACTCACCTGAGTTGCAGAGGATGAGAAAGCAGGTATGAGAAGTAATGAAACAGCTCAAAAAGAAGAATATGCAAGCTCTATGTATCTATCCAGCACAGATAAGGATCTACCTGGAGACGGGAGTTAAAACTTTTCCTACCCTGATGGATGCTGCACCAACTCTACGGGACCTGGGAATTAAAGTTCGAGTGGATGAACGAGACCGACAAGCAAGAGAAATATCAAAGGCAAGATGGTCAATGTAAGGTAAAGGTAGACATGGATCGACCACTGCGAAGCTGTCCGACACGGATCTTCAAGCATTTTTGCAGGAGTGAATCACCCAAATATAAAGAGGTTCATTTAAACGGGATATTTTTGCTTCAGAAATTGAGTAAACTCTGGCTAAATTATAAAAGAAACTGGTACACTATGGAATACATACGATGAAGAAACTTTTTTTTTTCTTCTCTCCCTCTTCTTTTCTTTCGGGATAATAATTTTTTTTTTTTTCTAAATTGACGTTTTGCTGAGTGGAAATCACTCTTGGAGGCGGCCGTGTTTCAAAACTTGGTGCACTTTTGATATCCCAAGGAGTCAACATCACAACTCCCTGCCCTTCTTACATCAGGATTTGGCCTATGAGACAAGAACTTGGCCGAATGGATGCTTGGAAGTCTTGTTCGTGTACATAGTTCCTGTTTTTGTGTTTGTTTACTTTAATTATCTACCCTTGACAGCTAAAGTGTTTTTATTATTCTATATTACTGGAACATACAATATTTATACCAATGCCAAGGCATAATTCAATTTGTGTCAGTTATAATGTGAAAGGACTGAGCAGCCCAATTAAAAGAAAGAAAATATTTAATCATCTTAGAAAAATGCTATTCTCTATTGCACTGCTTCAAAAGACCCACCTCTCTGATGGGGAACATTTAAAACTGAGGAGGGAATGGGTGGACCAAGTTTACAGTTCCTCATATAACAAGGGAAAGAAAAGAGGTGTTGCAATCATGTTTGCCAAGTCTGTTTTTTTTTTAATATGGCGCAAGTATATAAAGATAAAGAGGGATGGTAGTTGGAACAATTTCAGGCAATAAAATCACTATTCTTAATCTTTATGCACCTAACGAGGAATATCCACAATTTTTCAAGAATGTTTTCTCTCTTTTGGCACAGAAAGGTGAGGGAATGTATTTAATTGGTGGGGACTTTAACTGTCTATTAGATAGTAGTGTTGATAGGTTACCAGCAGAAAGGGGACCACAGTCAAAAAAAGTTAAAGCTCTTTTAGGAATAATGAGAGAATTAGGTTTAACAGATATTTGGCGTTATTTGCAGCCCAAAGAGAAAGATTTTACCTTTATGTCGCATGTACATGGTGTTATTCTAGAATATACTTCTTCTGCACATCAAGAGCAGATTTACATGATATCAGACAATGTAATATAGATCCCATAACTATATCTGATGATGCTCCAGTTAGGCTAAAACTTCAGTTAGGACAAGATAGACAATTTAAATATTGGAGATTAAATGTCTCAGTAATAAATGATTGTAAGGCGAAAGAAGAAATAAGACAACAACTGATTGAATACTTTGATATTAATGATAATGAACTGGTTACCCCATCTATTTTGTGGCAGGGGGCCAAAGCAGTGACAAGAGGTAAAATAATAGAAATAACATCTAGGAATAAAAAGTTGAGATTAGCCAAACAAAGCGAGATAGAGAATGAAAACAGGAAACTGGAATCTGAACATAAACAAACAGGTCAAATTAAAATTTTAGAACGTTTAAAGCAGGAAAGAAAGAAATTAGATGATTTGCTTACATATAAAGCAGAGGGGGCACTCAGATTTGTAAGCAGAAAATATTATGATATGAATTATATGAAGGCCAGAAATTAATAAATAAGGAGGAAAGAATTAAATCATTTATGTGAAAAATTGAACTAAATAAACTAACAGAAGAAACAGCAAAGAAAATAATATCCCCTATTACAGAAGAAGAAATAAGGGCGAAAATGGCAAATTTAAAAAATAATAAGTCACCAGGGGTGGACGGATTCCCCAGAGAATTCTACAAGGCATTTGTAAACTAATTGGCTCCTGATTTATGTAAGGTGTTTAACTATGTGCTACATGATGAAGATCCCCCCACATTCATGGTCTGACGCAATTATAACGGTAATTCATAAAACTGGAAATGACCCTACACAATGTATGGCTTATAGACCAATAAGCTTACTATGTCAGAATATGAAAATATTAACTTCAGTCATAGCAAACAGAATTCAGAAGCATATAAAAAAATTGGTCAATCCGGACCAGACTGGATTTATTAATAAAAGATATGGAACAAATAACATAAGAAGAGTTTTAAACTTACAACTAATTGGAAAAGATAGTAAAACACCTTGAGAAAGCATTTGATAGGGTAGACTGGGTGTTTCTGAAACAGACTCTAAATTAAATGGGGTTTCATGACACTTTTTGTGAAGTGGGTAAAGATTTTTTATAAAAATCCTAAATCAAGAGTTTGAGTAAATGGTCACTGCTCAGAGTTTTTTAAAAAGGTAGGGGAACTCGTCAGGGAGATGGAATGTCTCCAGTCTTATTTGCTCTTAGTATGGAGCCATTAGCGGAGTTGATAAGGAGCAACTCCAGGAATACAGGGCATAACAGATAAAGGAGGGAAGTGTCATAAAATATCGTTACACGCCGATGACGTACTATTATTCATTGAAAACCCTAGAGTGTCTTAGAGATTATGGCTTAGTTTCTGGATATAAGGTAAATGCTGAGAAATCAGAAGCAATGATGATTTCTGGACATTGGCCAACTCAGTTAGATAATGAAGTATTTTTTTGATGGTCTAGTAAGGGTGTCACACTTACACCCATGGCATCACAGTTATACTCTGCTAACTACTCACAGCTCTTTGAGACCATAAGAAAAGACTTGGCGAGATGGGAGGTATTGCCTCTCTCCATGTTTTGAAGGATTGAAACCGTAAAAATGAACATACTGCCGAGGCTTCTCTTCCTATTTCAGTCTCTCCCTGTTATGGTTCCAGTCTCAGCATTTAATAAAATAGAAAAATGGATTTCAAAGTTTATTTGGCAAAACAAAAGACCAAGAATTAGACTTAAAATACTTATGTCAAATAAGGACAGGGGGGTTTGAACCTTCCTAATCTTAGATACTATTATTGGGCTGCTCAGCTTAGGGCTATGGCTGTATGGCTTGGCATTGATAAGGAGGCAGAATGGGTTAATATTGAACAGAATTCGCTTCCTGGAGTCTCTTTGACAGTTCTGCCATTCATGGACTTGCAAGCACAGAAAAGAATGAAGAAAACAAATATATGGATACAGCACACTGTCAAAATTTGGTCCACAATACAAAAAAAAGTTTAGAGGAGTAATCACCATATCAAGTGGAATACCTATTAAAGGTAACCCAGATTTCCTCCCTTCCATATGGGATAGTGCCTTTAGTAGATGGGAAACGAATGGTTTAAAGATAATTAATCAAATATTTGATGGAGAAACCATAAGATCTTTTTTTCAATTACGTGACAAGTTTACATTGAGATCGAATGATCTCTATAGGTATTTACAATTATGACACTATCACAACTCATAAACACTGGGACATCATTAAAAGATCTCCAACAAATATTGAAAAATATTTTATCAATATTATTGAACATGATCTACCCACTAAATATCATATAGCACATATTTATGCAGGACCGATCTAATGACATGTTTCATATCAAAAGAAACTGGGAACTAGAGTTGAATGCTGTAATAGAGGATGATATGTGGTTAAAAATATGTGCTAGCTGTCATAAGGGTATCAGCAGTCAAATATGGAAGGAATTTGATTGGAAAATGAAAATGAGATTCTTTAGAGTTCCACTGGTGGTTGCCAAATTTGACAGTACCTCGCCATTATCACAATGCTGCAGAGGTTGCGGGATGGTGGGGGACTATGTGCATATATTCTGGGAATGTCCCAAATTACAAAAGTAGTGGCAAGGTGTTAAAAGGGAAATCGGTAAAGTTTTAGAAAGAGATAGTCCGATGCTGGAAATAAATAGACTTGATATATGTTAATGCTTGAACAATGCAGTGAATGTGCTGGTATGTGGTGTATTCTTTGAAGTGCTGTCAAGGATTTGTGTACTTATTTTAACTTTAATTGTTGTTATTGGGTTTTTTGCTGTTTTTCTTTATATAAAAAAGGAAAAAAGTTCGATTAAAAACAATAAAAAAAAAAAACTGTATGAAGATCTTATGAACACGTGAGATCTTGGTTATCAGAGTACTATTTCTGTTGAATGGTATCATTTTTAATGTCTAGCAATGTGACAAAGTTTCTAATTTCCTGCTTTCCTTTCCCTTCTACTCTAGGTATATTTTGGTCGATGGCTGATTGAAGGATCTCCATATGTGATTCTGCTCGATGTGGCTTTCACAGCCTGGTCTCTGGACCGCTGGAAGAGTGAATTGTGGGAGAATTGCAGTATTGGTGTGCCCTGGTTCGACAGAGAGGCTAACGATGCTGTTCTCTTTGGCTTCCTCACTGCATGGCTACTGGGAGAGGTGTGCAGTGTTGTTTTAGTATTACTATTAATATTGTGAACTCTTCATCTTATTTTTGTATTTTCAGTTCCATCTTAATTTTAGTTAAAGTTTTAATAATTTTATGTCATTTTGTTATTATATATATTTTTATATTTCTATTAAGCTTTAATTTATTTTTAATTGAGGCTAAGTTGTGGTAATTTTAGTTACAGTCGTGGCCAAAAGTTTTGAGAATTACATAAAAATTAGTTTTCAAAAAGTTTGCTGCGAAACTGCTTTTAGATCTTTGTTTCAGTTGTTTCTGTGATGCACTGAAATATAATTACAAGCACTTCATACGTTTCAAAGGCTTTTATAGACAATTACATGACATTTATGCAAAGAGTCAGTATTTGCAGTGTTGGCCCTTCTTTTTCAGGACCTCTGCAATTCGACTGGGCATGCTCTCAATCAACTTCTGGGCCAAATCCTGACTGATAGCAACCCATTCTTTCATCACTTTTTGGAGTTTGTCAGAATTAGTGAGTTTTTGTTTGTCCACCCGCCTCTTGAGGATTGACCACAAGTTCTCAATGGGATTAAGATCTGGGGAGTTTCCAGGCCATGGACCCAAAATTTCAACATTCTGGTCCCCGAGCCACTTAGTTTTCACTTTTGCCTTATGGCACGGTGCTCCATCGTGCTGGAAAATGCATTGTTCTTCACCAAACTGTTGTTGGATTGTTGGAAGAAGTTGCTGTTGGAGGGTGTTTTGGTACCATTCTTTATTCATGTCTGTGTTTTTGGGCAGAAGTGTGAGTGAGCCCACTCCCTTGGATGAGAAACAACCCCACACATGAATGGTGTCAGGATGCTTTACTGTTGGCATGACACAGGACTGATGGTAGCGCTCACCTTTTCTTCTCCGGACAAGCCTTTTTCCAGATGCCCTAAACAATCGGAAAGGGGCTTCATCGGAGAATATGACTTTGCCCCAGTCCTCAGCAGTCCATTCACTATACTTTCTGCAGAAGATCAATCTGTCCCCGATGTTTTTTTGGAGAGAAGTGGCTTCTTTGCTGCCCTTCTTGACACCAGGCCATCTTCCAAAAGTCTTGGCCTCACTGTGCGTGCAGATGCGCTCACACCTGCCTGCTGCCATTCCTGAGCAAGCTCTGCACTGGTGGCACTCCGATCCCGCAGCTGAATCCTCTTTAGGAGATGATCCTGGCGCTTGCTGGACTTTCTTGGACGCCCTGAAGCCTTCTTTACAAGAATTTAACCTCTTTCCTTGAAGTTCTTGATGATCCTATAAATTTTTTATTTAGGTGCAATCTTAGTAGCCACAATATCCTTGCCTGTGAAGCCATTTTTATGCAACGCAATGATGGTTGCACGCGTTTCTTTGCAGGTCACCGTGGTTAACAATGGAAGAACAATGATTTCAAGCATCACCCTCCTTTTAACATGTCAAGTCTGCCATTCTAACCCAATCAGCCTGACATAATGATCTCCAGCCTTGTGCTCGTCAACATTCTCACCTGAGTTAACAAGACGATTACTGAAATGATCTCAGCAGGTCCTTTTAATGACAGCAATGAAATGCAGTGGAAAGGTTTTTTTGGGATTAAGTTAATTTTCATGGCAAAGAAGGACTATGCAATTCATCTGATCACTCTTCATAACATTCTGGAGTATATGCAAATTGCTATTATAAAAACTTAAGCAGCAACTTTTCCAATTTCCAATATTTATGTAATTCTCAAAACTTTTGGCCACGACTGTACTTTAACATCAAAGTTATTTATTTCAGTTAGTTGCATTGTAAGTTTTTTTTTTTTTTTTAAGTTTACACTTAAAATTATAATATTTATGTTTTATCTCAACTATTTTACTTTACAAAAACTTTTTAATAGTTTTAATAGATAATTATAACAACAGGTATGGGTTATAGTTAGTTATTTAATAGAAATTAAATATCTATGTTCTTATGCCTATTTCCTGTTTTTGGTTATTCAGTAAATGTTTTTTTTTATACACACACACACACACACACACACACACACACACACACACACACACACACACACACACACACACACACACACACACACACATACACATATATATATATATATATATATATATATATATATATATTGTGACGAGTCAGCTGCCTCCTCCCTGATTGTCACCGGCACCCCGTCCTAAATCGCCGCCCTTCACAAGGCTCCCGACTGGAGTGGGTGTGTGAGAGGAGGGGCGCTGGAAGAGTCAGGGCTGGCGGCGTGTGATGGGGCACACCTGAAGGAAATGGAGCCTCATCACCGCCGCTGTTTAAAAGCCCCACGGTCCTCTCCTCGGGAGACCGGTCTCTTCCCCGTGCATGCACACTGGTGTCCTCGTGGGTCCAGGAAGGGTGCGTTGAGGGACTCCCGCACCACTAGAGACGTGAGCTGCCGGACCCGCGATCCGGATGGGAACTGCACCCGTTTACACGGCCGTCGGGCCAGGATGCCGGGCCGTCCATCCCCTGCCAGTGCCGCGGCCAACGAGAATGATGCGGCCGCTAGAGGAAGCCGCCGCCCCTCGCGCCCCGGACCGAAGAGGGGAGCGCGTGCGGCCGCCGGACTCTGCCCCTTATCTGGACTCTTCCTCCATGAACACTGCCCGACACACACGAACCCCGCAGCACGACGAGGACACCAGATTCCCTGTTTATTTTGGACATTCTTCCCCTTTGGCCACCTCTATCCCCTGTTTTATTTGATTTTCTGTTAATAAAAGCCTCTCCGAGGCCTGACGCCACGCCCACTGTGTCTGTCTTGTGCTCCTCCCGTCACAATATATATATATAAGAGAAAAAAGAGATACATAAGAGATAATTGGAACTTGGACACAACCCCCCCTCTTATGCTTCTATTTATGCTTTAGTAGAATCAAAAACTTACAAACAGCACTTTTAATTCTCATCAACTATAATTTGAATGTGTGTGTTTCAGTTTGCAGCTCAGTGTGACGAAACTCCTCACATTGTAGCACATTTTCACGAGTGGCTGGCGGGTTTAGGACTCGTCTTATGCAGGCAGCGCCAGTTACCTGTAGCAACCATCTTCACCACACACGCCACGCTGCTCGGCCGCTACCTGTGTGCTGGGAACGTGGACTTCTACAACAAACTCGCTGAGGTTTGTGCGAGAGAATGTGTTTTTGTCAATAAATGATACGTCCTCCGTTTATGCTGTTTATTATAACCCACACCTCACAGCCCCATAGAATCAGATTTCTTTAGAAAATGTTCCCTATTTTTAAGCACATGTAGATTTAACACCAAGAGAATGCTCTAAATGGATAAACGCATAGAGAGAAAGAGAAAAGTTCATGGAATTAATTTAAAGAGAGCTTCCTGAAGTGTCTGCCGTTATTTCTCCATGTGTAGTTCAATGTGGATAAAGAGGCCGGTGACAGGCAGATCTATCATCGGTACTGTCTGGAGCGTGCAGCAGCCCGCTGTGCACACGTCTTCACCACCGTCTCTCAGATCACCGCCATTGAAGCAGAACACTTACTAAAGCGGAAACCAGGTGACTTAAGTTTCTATCTGTACTGTTTCCTCAAGAGATTGTAACACTACATCCTAAAGGCAGCAAAAAGCAGTCATGAAACAGTCAGATGATGACATAATTTAAGATGTCATCATGTGCAGATTGATCTGCTTCATTTCATTACTGTGGATGCTTCCTGATTTAGTTCAGAATTGGACTTTGGCCAGGAAGCTGCTGCATTTTCACCCTGTTATGTCTGTTTGCCAAGATATCCACATTCTTCTTTCTCTGTCAGATATCGTGACTCCAAATGGCCTGAATGTGAAGAAGTTCTCAGCCATGCACGAGTTCCAGAACCTCCACGCTCAGAGTAAAGCACGCATCCAGGAGTTTGTCAGAGGCCATTTCTACGGGTCAGAGCTCATAAGACACACAATCATATTCATGTGTCCGAAAGCAATACACTTTGTCATACATGTTTTCTCTTACTGGTTTGTGTGCAGGCATTTAGATTTTAACCTTGACAAGACATTGTTTCTCTTCATTGCTGGACGCTATGAATTCTCAAATAAAGGAGCTGATATTTTTCTTGAAGCATTGGCTAGACTTAATTACCTGTTGAGGGTAAGTATTTGTGTTTTAGGGCTCATGTCCATTCGAACACAAAAGGTTATAAAGATGAAGAATCTTTGTTAGAAAAGGTTTCAATTTGACCTTGATTTGAAACTATATTCTTGTATGTCCAGGTGAATCACAGTGAAGTGACCATAATAGCATTCTTCATTATGCCTGCTCGTACCAACAACTTCAACGTGGAGACCCTGAAGGGCCAAGCCGTACGGAAACAGCTCTGGTAACTGCACTGTGAAGACTTTCTAACATGAATGACTCCGTTTAGCTCAACCGACTTAATAGAAACAACAAAGTTGTCTAAAAAGCAGTTTTATTTTAGGATTATGTATATTCTGTTATCGTATTTATTAATATTTCGCACTTTTATTAATCATTTTCATTTTAGTGTAAGTTTTAGTAATTTTGCTATATGCTTTTGTCATTTTATTAGTTTGTTTTTAAAATATTCTTTAATTTAATTATTTTATTTAAATTCAGTTTATCTTTTATTTTTAAATCAGTTTTAGTAATTTTATTTTATATAGGTTTTTAAGTTTAACTATCTCATGTAATATTTATATTTTATGTATTTCAGCTTTTTTTATGAAACTAATGAAAACAATTTTTAATCATTTTAGTTTTACTTAACAATAATAACAATGGTGTAGAGCATCCTAACATATTTGCCTTTTTTCTGTTGCCATTCTGCAGTGTTGGATGTAGAAAGGAATATATTTGTTTATTTGAATGATGAATGATGCATTTATATAGCACTTTATTGTGTACTGTTGTACACCCAAAACATTTTACAATCATGTGGGGGGTCTGATCAACCACCACCAGTGTGTGCCAGTTCACTCACCACACACCAGCTACAGGTGGAGAGGAGAGAGAATTAAGTGGTTGGGGATTATTAAGAGGGCATGATTGACAAAGACCTAGGGGGCAATTTGGCCAGACACCTGGGTTACACCCCTACTCTTTACAAGAGAGTCAGGACCTCGGTTTAACGTCTCATCCGAAGGACGGTGCTTGTTGCCCAGTCTTGGGCTGCAGGGTGATATGGCTGATATATAGATTTTCTTGAAATAAACAGTAGTCATAAAGTCACCTGATTGAAAACAGTAGTAAAAATTATTAAAACGAACTGTTTTTATTTACTCGAACTCAAAAAACCCATATACATGTAAAAAAAAAAATTCTCTCCAAATTTTTACTTTGAGACAGAGACTGTTGAAGAAGTGAATGAGTTTTGTTGTGAAATTTCATCTTTGTTGTATTGCCAGGGACACTGCACATACTGTGAAGGAGCACTTTGGGAAGAAACTCTACGAATCACTTTTAGTGTGAGTTGGATTTTGTGTAGAACTGTTTTCAGAAAATGTAAGAATCTCTTCTGAGGAGTGACATTGCTTGCTGTATTGTTCTTAGAGGGCAGCTGCCTGATGTGTCTAAGATGTTAGATAAAGAGGATTTCACCATGATGAAACGTGCCATCTTCGCCACCCAGCGGCAGTGCCTGCCCCCCATCTGCTCTCACAACATGCTGGAGGACAGCAGTGACCCCATCCTCAACTGCATCCGCCGTATCGGCCTCTTTAACAGTGCTCAGGACAGAGTCAAGGTATGTACATGCACGCACACACTCAGATAACTATACTAAAATGGATAATGTAAATAAAAGTGCGCTAATTCTTTATGTAGCACAACCACTGAATCCACTTTAATGCCTCATGTTCTTCACTAGGTGATCTTCCATCCAGAGTTTCTCTCCTCAACTTCTCCTCTCCTGCCAATGGACTATGAGGAGTTTGTGAGAGGCTGCCATCTTGGAGTATTTCCATCCTACTATGAGCCCTGGGGATACACACCAGGTAAAACTGCACACACTACCAGTGTACCGTGTTCATATTTATGTACATGCATGATCCATTCAAAACTTTGGGCAGTAATATTGAAAACAATTTTAGTACATAACCAATAAATTATATATTCTGTTATAGTAACAAGCAATAATTTTTATTCAGAATGAATGCATTACATTTATCAAAAGTGGCAGTAAATACATTTTTATATATTTTTTATTTTATTTTATTTTATTTTTCTATTCATCAAAGAACTTTGAAAAAAAATTGTATCTAAGTTTCCACAAAAGTATTATGCAGTACAACCGTATTCAACATTGATGATAATAATAATAAATGTTTTTGAGCTGAAGGATCACGTGAAATTTTAAACCGTAATAAAGTTTCATAATTTTATTTATTTATTTAGTTTTTTTTATATAAAATAAATGCTGTTTGGTGAACAGAAGATACTTTTTTTCAAAATGTGCAAAGAAAGAATGCTGACTCCAAACTTTTGAATAATAATGTACGAATGATAATACATTAATAATAACATATTATTCTCAGCGGAGTGTACAGTGATGGGCATCCCATCAGTCTCCACTAACTTGTCTGGGTTTGGCTGTTTCATGGAGGAGCACATTGCCGACCCGTCAGCTTACGGTGAGAGTTGTACATATATGATGGAAATGTTGAACATTACCTGCAAGATTCTCTCATTTTTGTTCGAATCAGATTTATTTCATTTTATGTGTAATGCACATTCTTGTAAATTCCCTCTCTTTCAGGTATCTATATTCTGGATCGGCGGTACCGTGCGGTGGATGAGTCCTGTAATCAGCTGACCTCCTTCCTGTTTCAGTTCTGTCAGCAGAGCCGCAGGCAGAGGATCATTCAGAGGAACCGAACAGAGCGCCTCAGTGACTTGCTAGATTGGAGATATTTGGGCAGGGTCAGATAACACACACACACACACACTCACACACACTCAAAAATGCACAGTGAATTATCATCCGGGACAGTCAGACACAATTAAGTTCATGTGCATCAAACCAAAGCTTGCAGCTTATTGGTCATGATCTAATATAGCATGTTTCTCTTTCTTAGTATTATGTTTCTGCCCGCCATATGGCTTTAGCGAAAGCTTTCCCGGACACCTACATCTATGAACCTCAAGAACCCACTTCCGTAAGTTAAAATGATGAAGCAAGCTATTGAAATTGAGTGTATTAGTTTTATTTTAATAAAAATCTGAAGTTTAGTTCTCTAGAAAAGTGATTCTCAACCAGGGTCCTCATCAGACCTCAAAGGGGGCCTCAAGATGCCTTAAAATTATTTCAAATTAGACAAAACAACAGTTAACATAAGCTAAAAAAAAATCTAAAAATCAAGACAAATATTGTTTTAATTCACCTCCTCAATGGAAAAACCTCAATATATGAGAATTTTTTTATTTTTAGTCATGGAATAGTCATGTACATTACTTAAGGCTCGATTTACATGGTAATTTGAATATATTTACATTTATAAAAATACATTTTGCTAATTAATTTATCAGGTAGGAAATGTGAATTAAAAATATTTTGAGAGCAAAAAAACACCTGGACAAGTCCTTGGGCCTCTATATCTTGTTGTGGACAATGTGGGGCCTTGAAGTCAAAAAGGATGAGAGCTCTAGAAAGTATATATTTGTTGACATTTATTCTTTTATTTTCATAATTCAGGCCACAGGCTTCCGTTACCCGCGGCCCGCCTCAGTTCCCCCATCTCCTGCCCACTCGCTTCACTCGTCTCCTCATCACAGTGAGGCTGAAGAAGAAGAGGAACCATATGATGAAGATCTGGAGGCGGAGAAAGACCGGGTCAACATCCGCCAACCGTTCAACTTGCCGAACCGGAACAAGAATCATACAGCTGGTCTTCCTGAGAAAAACTAAAACACACCCATACATACACACACTGATGATACTGTAAGGCACTTATATACACAGTGACACACACATAATAACACTCCCCTATAAGTGAACGTAACGCCTGCAAATAGTATGTCTGCATGTTGGTTTTCTGAAGAGAAATAAATAAGATATTTAAGTATGTGGTGAGCCAAATTATGTGATTTTTAAGACTTTCTTTTGAAAGAAAGTGTGTTTCGTATGAAGCCTAGTGAAAAAACAACAGGTGCAAAGGATTAAATTGCAGCAAGAGTTATTCATATGACAATTTGTATGAATTCATATGAAATTGATATCCAGCTGTGTGCCAGTGATTCAAATGGCCAGTGTTAAAAGTTACAAACATTTATTTTAAAAAGAACTTTATTAGAAACTCTTTACAAGAGTAGTTAAAAAATATAAATGCACTTTTCCCAAAGGTGTATGACTTTCTTTCTTCCGTGGAACACAGAAGAAGAGGTTGTGAAGGATGTTCATGTTATACAAAATAAACACAGAGGGTGACCAGCGGCTGTCAAGGGCAAAAAAATAAAAATATCATACAAATAATCCTTAAGACTCGCACTTTAAGTCTTTAAATGTCATACAATATCTTTGTATGAAGTACGGACCCAAATTTAAGATGGTTCTAACTTTAAATAATGGTTTGACAGTCATAGTCATTATTCATTTTCATTGTGCTTATTTCAAAGAGCTAAACTTTTCCCTTTGTGTTTCACGAAAGCAAAAAATTCATAAATCTTTTAAAAGACTTTAGATTGAGTAAATGACAGAATATACTGTTTTCTGAAAACATCTTTTACTCAGTGGCAGATTTCCCTTCACAGTATTATGTAATGTCACAAACATGGTGACTATCCAGCAATTGTCCAGGGTTATAAAAAAAAAAACTGGTTTAAGTTAAATGACAAGCAAGTGATGAAGGTAAAGCTAACCAGCCAAATGCATACACTGGAACATCATTAGTACTGTAATACAAATATACACCAACACTGTTAGAGTTTGTCATGTCTGTCAAGACTGTAAAACTGAAATTAAAATCTACTACATTGTTACCATGACACTTGTTTTATTAATTCATCGTGTGTTTTTCTTCGGTTAACTTTCTGCAGCAGTTCACTGTTATCAATACACAGTTGTACCCTCCCTCCATGACCCTTGCAGACTGAAAAAAGGCAAACAGAATTTCAGATAAAATATATAATAAGACAGAGAGATATTTAATGGCATAGTCATGTACCATTTTTGGACTTTTCGTGAAATTGTAGCAGGACAGAAAGCAAAGAGGACAGTTCCAAAGGCAGTTTATGTCTGCATTCTCTGTGTAAATCCAGATTGTTGTTTTTTTGGCTATGCACTCTGTCAGTTAACAACATCTGTCTTTCTTACACACTCATACCAAGTAAGCTGCTCCAGAAGGAATTGTATGTGGCATTTCCTGTTACAGCTCCCAGTTTGGCAGGGTTTAGCCGCACCATTTTCACTGTGAACCCATCTGGACCTTAGTGTCCACAATATGGTAGTCTGATAATCTGGAGAGAAGGGAAAAGAGAGATTGCAATAATTGTTCTTCGATTGCTAATGCTCACGTTACAAATCCTATATCTTATATTAACAGTTAGGGATTTTAATGAAAACCCAAACCTGGGATTCAGGCACATTACATTTTTTACTTGTGCAAGTGAGCAACCACCTAGCAACATGCCAAAAATCACTCTGAACCCCTTAGCAATTACAGGACATAGCAACGCCCTAACAACCCGAACTACCCACCCCCCCAAAAAAAGCCTGACACAGTGGTCACTTTAGTTTATTTCCCGCTTCTTAACAGAAACTAGATTCAGGGTTCCCACAGGTCCTTGAAATTTGAATTTAAAAGTGGCCTGGTCTATGTATGGAGACAGGTTTCCGGGGTATTTAGTTATTTATTTTTGTGTAAAGTAAAGGTTTTGAGTGTTGATGTCTTGAGTTTTTGAGGTCTAGTTTGTGACACACAGTATCCGAGATGATTTCTCCAGTCCTGTCTCCAATCAGAGACTAATCTCCGTCCAATCAGAGAGCAGACCACCAGCAAGCCGAAAGCAAGAGGGATGTTTAGACATTTGGATGGAGAGAGCCTAGAAGGGAAACATTTGAAATGTTTTAATGTGGCAGGGACAATGAAACTTGCATTGAACTTTAGTTTTAGTTATATGTTAACTTAATATTTAGTATTTTCATTTTGGCAGACCACCTCTTTATGGCCAGTCAGATTTTGAACAGTACTTTAATTTCTTGTGTTTAAAAATAATTATAAGAAAATAGCCTTACCCGCAAAGTTCAACTGTCAATCATTTTTTTAAAAATCTTGGCCACCCCATAATGCACCACTGGGCACATAAAGTGTTTTCTCATACCGTTTTGCAACAGTGCGAAGATCTTGCTCATGCTGGGGGTCAGAGAGGGCAGAAGGGTTGCCCACCTGAGGAAGGCGAAAACATGATCCAGGACAGTTACTTATCCAACGCAACTGATAATCATTATGAAATAAATATAAATACTATGGCAGTCAGGATTTCAGGTTATAATAAAGTGCAAATTTAATCAAAGCAGAGAAAGTTGTAGCTGTTGAAATATAGGTTTTCTTTGGAGAACTCACCTAAATGTCCATATCCCACAATTCCAACCTTAAGTTAGAAAAGGGATTCAGCAGATGAACCATGAAATCATTTTTTATTTTGTCGGTCTGCTAAAATAGTTCAAGAGAGTTCATTATTATTCACCTCTATACAACAACAGCAACTGTGCTTTTTAAACTCTATAACATCAAACCAGCATGTACTAGATTTGCTTTTATATTCCCCACACATGCTCTTGGTTCAATCTTTGGCTCCTCCCCCTTTTTAATTTCCCCACCTCTCTGTCAGTGTCCAACTATATATTCTCCTTTATCTCGAACACGCTTATCTCACTGACACTATCTGTCCTCACAACTTTCACTTACCAGTTCCTCACCTTTTGTCCACTACTCACTCTCTTTTTCTTTTAGATGTCCGTCAATCTGTCTCTTCGCTGTTTGAGCTTGAGAGACTAAAGTGCAAGTCAGCCAGGATTGTTAATGACTAGAGTCAGTGTGAGTTCACTGGCGTTTCGATATGTACTGTAGTATTATTCATGATGGAAACAGTGAAATTGAAACAGATATTTTTGTATCTTTCAGATACAATTATAGATTTTATTATAAGTTTGAATTAGTTTTAAAAAATTTATGTTTTCTGCTATCATTTAAAAAAATTAGTGGTTTACTAATTTTGCTGTTTTCAATTATTTTTTTTACAGTTAATTTTAGTTCATGTTTACTTTATTTCCAGTAACAAAAATTAACATATTTACAAGTCTCAAATCACACTTATTAACAAATATATGACAATTTTTTTATATTATATTACACATTAAATGACAATGATTTCCCCAATGGCATATCATAACACTGCAGCTCAGTGGTGCCCTCAAGAGGATAAAAGTGATGGAATATGGAAATATCTCCAGATAATGAGCAATAGGAATTAAAATAAATAGCAATTATAATAACTGGGGCTTGAACGAACGATTACATTTTTTATATATAATATTAATTGTGTATGTATTTATATACTGTATGCATAATACATATACACAGTACACACACATAAATGATTAATCACTTGAAAGCCCTAAATTATATATACAGTACAGACCAAAAGTTTGGACACACCTTCTCATTCAAAGAGTTTTCTTTATTTTCATGACTATGAAGATTGTAGAGTCACACTGAAGGCATCAAGGGCTATTTGACCAAGAAGGAGAGTGATGGGGTGCTGCGCCAGATGACCTGGCCTCCACAGTCACCGGACCTGAACACAATCGAGATGGTTTAGGGGTGAGCGGGACCGCAGACAGAAGGCAAAAGGGCCAACAAGTGCTAAGCATCTCTCGGGGAACTCCTTCAAGACTGTTGGAAGACCATTTCAGGTGACTACCTCTTGAAGCTCATCAAGAGAACGCCAAGAGTGTGCAAAGCAGTAATCAAAGCAAAAGGTGGCTACTTTGAAGAACCTAGAATATGACATATTTTCAGTTGTTTCACATTTTTTTGTTATATATATAATTCCATATATAATTCCACATGTGTTAATTCATAGTTTTGATGCCTTCAGTGTGAATCTACAATTTTCATAGTCATGAAAATAAAGAAATCTCTTTGAATGAGAAGGTGTGTCCAAACTTTTGGTCTGTACTGTATATATATATATATATATAAGTTGCTTGTGTTGTCTATCCTTACTGACATTTACACATACATTAGAAAAGTTGATAAAGTTAATAAAAGATGTTGAAAAAGACAAACTGAAAGACAGACAGAGAAAGATAATTTTCTATCATTAATTAATAATAATAAAAAAAGTTTATCTCCCTGAACTTGTGTCTCAATTATCAAACCTTTGCTCTTAGCTATGATGTCACATCAGGGTAACAGGCCATGATGCAGAGAGAAACCAGCAGAAAGAGAGAGAGACAGGCACAGAAACAGAGAGAGAGAGTGAGGGGAGTAAGTTGTTTATGACAGAACAATCTGACAGATAACGCATCACTCATAATGGTCCAAAGTCCAGACCTACCCCAGCCAATGAAACACCCTGGCATACACAGTTCACAGAGGCATTACAGATCTCCCAGCTGTGGAATAGGTGGCCCACCTCTGAGAAGGCTGCGTGTGTGACTGTTAAGGCCAGAAGACAGAGATGGACATCCTGGAAACTAGTGCTTATGACCGCAGACAACGCAGGAACATGGTAATCACAGCAAACACACACACCTGCGCACAAATACAGACACTTGTATCCTGCTCTTGTGGGCTTATTTGTGCAATTCTATCACATCCAGTTTACTCATTCAAATCCGAATTTAGTCACAATTTACTCAAAATCATTTTTCTAGCTTGGCATCACACTCACATCCTGTGTGATTTTCTATAATAAAGATATTTGCATTTAATGTTAAATAAAAGCAGTATTACTGACTGAATTTTGTTTAGAGCACAATGAGTGCAGACTGTATAAATCATGCCTATATTGTTTTCATTATTTTCTCCATTTCTTTATTTCCAGACCTGTGTACTGTTTCTTTATCTGCTCCCTTTTTTCGCATCCTGTGCAATGTACTTCTACCTGTGGATCCCAGACTCCGCCCCCTCTCTTCTGGCTGCAGGCATTAAGGCTACTCCCATCCTCTGTCTGGTCCTTCTGGTGCTCAGCTATAATGGGGGGCGGAGTCTAGTGGGCGTGGCTGGAGGGTTGCTGCTCTCAGCTGCCGGAGACTGTTGCCTTATTTGGCCAGAACTTTTTATCCATGGTAAAGGTTATTTCTTCCTGTCCCATATCTTTATTTAAGACTATAAGGGTTACTGACACAAAGCCTTCCAAAACCTCCAGGTCATATTTCACTATAGAGTCAAGAGGAGAAAGAACCTTTCCTAATTTTCATACTTTCTTACTATTTTAAGACCATAAGGCACATTATTATTATCATTTAAATTATGTGCATCACATTTAGTTTTTTGTTTTTAAGCCTGTGTATGTGTACAGTATTTTTAAGTATTAAAGTAATAAGAATAAACAGGCACAATCACCTTTTTAGAATAATGGAATTTGCCATAAAACTGTTAATAATGAAAATAAATTAAATGAACATTAATTTATGTTCATATGTGTTATATTTTCTTTACGGTTTACTTTATATTTTATTTCCATTTTAATATACACTTATAACAACTGATTACTTATTATTAATTACAAAATTCTTCATAGCAGTGTTGTCACAGTAGTTTTTATTAATAGTCTGAATTAGTTTTTATTTTATTTTATCTCCTCAATCCCGCTGTCACGTCTTCCATTGAGGAAGCAGAGGCTGAGGGCTCAGATGTGGACTCGTCCATCACCCAAGCTGAAGTCACCGAGGTAGTCAAGAAACTCCTCGGTGGCAAGGCACCGGGGGTGGATGAGATCTGCCCTGAGTACCTCAAGTCTCTGGATGTTGTGGGACTGTCTTGGCTGACACGCCTCTGCAGCATCGCGTGGCAGTCGGGGACGGTGCCTCTGGGATGGCAGACCGGGGTGGTGGTCCCTCTTTTTAAGAAGGGGGACCGGAGGGTGTGTTCCAACTACAGGGGAATCACACTTCTCAGCCTCCCTGGGAAAGTCTATGCCAGGGTACTGGAGAGGAGAATCCAGCCGAGTAGAACCTCGGATTCAGGAGGAACAGTGTGGTTTTCGTCCAGGCCGTGGAACACTGGACCAGCTCTATACCCTCTACAGGGTGCTGGAGGGTTCATGGGAGTTTGCCCAACCAGTCCACATGTGCTTTGTGGATTTGGAGAAGGCATTCGACTGTGTCCCTCGCGGCGGCCTGTGGAGGGTTCTCCGGGAGTATGGGGTCCGGGGCCCTTTGCTAAGGGCTATCCGGTCCCTGTACGACCGGAGCAGGAGCTTGGTTCGTATTGCCAGCAGTAAGTCAGACTTGTTCCCGGTGCGTGTTGGACTCCGGCAGGGCTGCCCTTTGTCGCCGGTTCTGTTCATGATTTTTATGGACAGAATTTCTAGGCGCAGCCAGGGGCCGGAGGGGGTCAGGTTTAGTGACAACACGATTTCGTCTCTGCTCTTTGCGGATGATGTTGTCGTGTTGGCTTCATCAAGCCAGGAACTTCAGCATGCACTGGGACGGTTTGCAGCCGAGTGTGAAGCAGCTGGGATGAGAATCAGCACCTCCAAATCCGAGGCCATGGTCCTCAGTCGGAAAAGGGTGGCTTGCCCACTTCAGATTGGTGGAGAGTTCCTGCCTCAAGTGGAGGAGTTTAAGTATCTTGGGGTCTTGTTCACGAGTGAGGGAAGGATGGAACGGGAGATTGACAGACGGATCGGTGCAGCTTCTGCAGTAATGCGGTCGATGTACCGGTCTGTCGTGGTGAAGAAAGAGCTGAGCCGCAAGGCGAAGCTCTCGATTTCCCGGTCAATCTACGTTCCTACTCTCACCTATGGTCATGAGCTTTGGGTCATGACCGAAAGGACAAGATCCCGGATACAGGCGGCCAAAATGAGCTTTCTCCGCAGGGTGGCTGGGCGATCCCTTAGAGATAGGGTGAGAATCTCAGTCACCCGGGAGGAGCTCAGAGTAGAGCCGCTGCTCCTCCACATCGAGAGGGGTCAGCTGAGGTGGCTCGGGCATCTGTTCCGGATGCCTCCTGGACGCCTTCCCGGGAAGGTGTTCCGGGCACGTCCCACTGGGAGGAGACCCCGGGGAAGACCTAGGACACGCTGGAGAGACTATGTCTCCCGGCTGGCCTGGGAACGCCTCGGTGTCCCCCCAGAAGAGCTGGAGGAAGTGTCTAGGGAGAGGGAAGTCTGGGGTTCTCTGCTTAGACTGCTGCCCCCGCGACCCGGCCCCGGATAAGCGGAAGAAGATGGATAGTTTTTATTTTTATATTTTCCTTATTTTAGATTTGATTTGATCATTTTGTTGTGTTTTTGTCATTTAATTCTTTTCTTTTTTTAATATTTCTATATTTTTTTTATGAATTTTTATTTTAGTTTTAGTTATTTTAATACATCAAGGTAAACCAAATACAAAAGAGAAAAGTTTCACTGGCACCTTTCTGACATAAAATACATTTATGCATACAGTATATGAATACATAGTTTTTGTTATGGTTGTAGTTTTAGTTAACTATAATAACTCTGCCTCACAGTCTTATCTCTGTCTTTTGTTTTTTTTTAGGAATGGGCTGTTTTGCTCTGGCCCACTTGATTTACTCTATTTCCTTCCTGTCCTCTCGATTTTCTGGAACATCTTCGTCTGTCTCATTCTTTATCCTCTACCTCATCCTGTGGTTGTTCGGCATTGGAATGTATGTTTACCTCGTGCCCTTCCTACGGCTTGATCCAGAAGCTGACGTTCTCGTCCCAGCCATAGGGGGTTACATACTGCTCATTGTCATCATGGCCACACTGGCTGCTCGTACCCGACGGCCTCTCATCCTGCTGGGCAGCCTGGTCTTCATGGCTTCTGACCTCACCATTGCACTGACAAAGTTCAATGTCTTTGATGTCGAATACAAAAAGCACATTATTATGACAACATACTACCTGGCACAGCTGATGATTGCGCTGGGTGACGTGAAGGTAGCGCTGGAGGAGGAGGCTGATGATATCCACAAGTGGAAGAGATCATAAGACTGCTGTTAATGGACGTTGGTTCAGTGATGCTACACAAACACTACGTTGTGTACTCATTGAGAACAGTTGATCACTGTATAAAATGGGACCACTCTGGATAATACTGTGTCTGTTTTACAATAACTACTGTGTGGACATGACTTACTGTACATCCCTAAATATATATATATATATATAATATTACACAGTCTGACCTGTTAACTTAGACTTTATTCAAGCTTCGCTAAAGCAGATGAACAGACTCTTTGCTAAACTGAACTGATTTGATACAATTTAAAACAACTAGTTATGCATATTTTCGCAACTTTAGAGCCTCCTACAGTTAAATGCCGTAAAGCAATCCGCCCTTTTCGTGGAATTTCGTACATACTCACAGAACAGACGTTTTTTGAGAAACAGAATTGCTGCAGGTTTGCCCAATCTCACACGCTTCCGGGCTCTGTCTCACGCTATCTCTGCCCATGTAAATCTCACTCCATATTGGCAATTCTACTTTCGATATGAAACAAAGTCCAAGCTTTCAAATTTTGTATGTTTTAATAATAAATTCAAACAATCAAAAGTTTTTGTTTCTATTACTCATATAACATCAGTGTCGTATTTAAGGTTAAAATACAGAAAAGGGTTTTAAATTCTAATGCAAAGATCGAGGCAAATTAGAGTAATTTTGTGGTCAGAAAAATAAATAAATAAAAAAGTATGTTTAAATCACTAGGTATGGCTCTTTACTAAATATATCTAAATATATCTAGAATATTGCAGGTCATACTCTTACTTTCCTTAAGTTATTTTGAATAAATATTTAGACACGATTAAAAACTAGATTTTTAAATGATACATTAAAAAAAAGGTTCATAAATTACACCATTTTTAAATGATACTCGCATAATTACAATAAATGCAAGCAAATACTGAATTTGAGTTTAAAAGATGATAAAAAAGGCATTCAACAGCATTCAACAAAAAGTTTTTATCCCTTACATTTACAGTGTACACATGAATTGATATTGAATAAAGATCGAAATCACCTCCCAATCCTCCTCCAAAAAATGTCTCCAAATTGAACTTACAGGGTTAGTTCACCCAATAATCAAAATTATGTCATTAATAACTCACCCCCATGTCGTTCCAAACCCGTAAGACCTCCGTTCAGTTATTAATGTGAGTTATTAATGGCATAATTTTGATTTTTGGGTGAACTAACCCTTTAAGAGTTGGAAACCCTGCTTTTGCTTTATTAGAAGTACCTTTAAAATGATTCTAAAGCTGGTATTTCATAAGTCTAGTTTTATTTGTCCAACACAAATATTTATGCTCAGATGCACCACATAGAAACTAGTTTCTAGAGCAGTGGTTCCCAAACTTTTCCATTCCACGACCCACCTAGACAAGTGTAATCTATTTCATGACCCACCACAATATTTGAGGAAAAAAAAGGTTGATATTACTTTAAGCCTAATCTTACTTAAAAGTTTGATGACAGAAATGAAGTATTTAAGAAAAAAAAACTTTTTATTTTAGAGTAGGCCTACACCTGAAAAAAATCACTATTAATATTTAAGTTTTAATTTTTGTTTACAGACTTTAGAATATGTAGTGTCCATAAAAACGTTAAACAGGCTCACTCCAGTGAACTGTAATCTGCGCTGCTGTGTTTTGTTGCAGAAAATGCATTCACGATCCTTCCGTGTGTGTCGGTGAGAACGGAGCACAATCCAACACTTTTTTTAGAAAAAGCATAAGAAGCAAAGCAGAACTATCTAAAACTGTTTGGAGATTAAAATAATTGTGAAATAGGTAAAAAATAATAATAAACATGTGTCTCGTTTTAAATAAACAAAAAAAAAAAAAACTGGATGACATTAAGTTCAGGCAGAAATTTATTTTAGCAATGGTTAAATTAATGTTCAGCAATATCTTCAAAAGATTTCTGAACTTTGGCAAATTTTTCTCTAAAAAGAGATGATACGTCAAGGAGTATTGCATTATTTTTTTGTGCATTTTGTTATGTGGAAATGTTTAAATCTTGTAGTGTTACAATTAACCCTGCGTTTGTGCACTGCTCACCCTGTACATGTGAAATGCTTTTTACAAACCGTTTCCCGAACGAAAAAAGTGCACAGAGCTCAAACGGACGATAGAAATGAATGAACATGGCCTACCTGAAACCGTTTTCGTAACATTTGTTTTCTGGTGTATGCAATCTCATGCGGAATATAGTGTATTGAAGTGAGCAAGTTTTTCTCTTTTAATAATGCGGACCGATTGAACCTTTTAATGACATTGCTCTGAGACCTTCACTGTTATTACAACTCGTGCGCGCCCGCGCTTCAAAACACGCAAAGCACGCGGACTTAATTGCAATTCGAAAATCACACAAAGGATATTGCAGTCCTTATTAATGTTGGTGGGCTATATCATTGTGACGAGTGGGTTCCCGGTTCCCGCCTCCTCCTTCCCGTGATTGAGAAGTTTTTAATGTGTTAGACTGGTGCCGAAGCCTGGGAGGAAGGAGGGACGCGCTGCCGAAGATCCCTCGGCACTGAGGTGAATCCGCAGTGCCATCGAGTAGGGCGAAGGAGGATGCTCGAGGCGGTGGGCTGGAGTGAGTTGCCGGGGAGACGGACGCTCCTCTTTTGTATCCTTCCGATCTCCTCCGTGGTTCTCGAGACTGGTGAGTCGAGCAGGTGTCGCTCAATTCCAATCACTCCACCGGCCTCGCACCGTTCCCACTCGTCACTTTCGTGCAGCCCTAGACTGAACTGTGTGTGTGTGTGTCATTGAAACGCAAATTTAGCTGCAGCCAAGTGACTTTGTGCGACCCACCTTGTTCCATTCTGTGACCCACAAGTGGGTCGCGACCCACAGTTTGAAAACCCCTGTTCTAGAGCATAGATGAGTCCAACTTGTGCAGAAATAAGACAGACAGAGAAGTCACAGACTGTTCCAGATTTGTGTTTATTGACCGATTCACTTTCATGGTCTTGTTTCTGGCAAGAGAGAAATGTCAAAATGTAATTCAGTTGACTTAATATAATGAACATATCAGCAGAGTAATAGTCTAAAACATCATGGTGTCACGCTTATGAACTTGTTTCATGTTTTCTCCCCATGTGCTCCCCGTGACCAAGTTTCTCCATCTCGTTGATCAGAGGCGAACCAAGATGAAGTGGGGGCCCCAGGCAAAATTAATAATATAAAAGTTAATATATCTTCCATTACCTAAATATATATTTATACAACATACAAAAAGTTGTTAAAAAACATATAATACATTTTAAAACAAAGTGCTTATTCTTTAACAAAATATCAATCTTTATCTTTATTGCAGAAGATACAAGCCTTAGCTACAGCAGATGCTGTCACTATGTCCTACTTATCCAAAGACCTTCGTATGTTCCGTTCAGCTAAAAGTAGTGTCAGTGCTGACAGCCTCTCTTTGTTCATTGGTGACTTGAGGTATGTTTTTATCAGCTTTAGTTGTACTGGTTGACAACTAATTATGTTAACTCATCTAGTTTAATGTAGAAGAGGTAAATAAATAATGTCAACTAAGTTAATGTAATGATATTTATATTGATTCATAGCCTCCCCACTGGCAGCAAGAAACAATACCCAGGGGTGCAAACTAATCATGGGTGACAAAGACGAGTACCCCCCCCCCCCCCCAAATAAAAATTTTAAACACTTAATAATTTAAAGCCTTTATCATTATTTTTTAACTCTGCCAAAATTCACTTTAAATGTTCACTTTCATTTATGAAGAAGACAAAAAAATATATATATATATATATATTTGTCTCCTAGTGGAAAACAAAGACTTGAGATTAAAATGTCGTGAAATTACCATTATATCCAGTAGACGGCAGCAGAGTCGTTTTTCTCACTTCTTGCTATTTGGATTTATTATAAATTGACTATGAAGTATAGCAAGTGCAAGAAGTCACAAAGTCTGACATGACCATATTCCTCCGAACTGACTGTTTTTCATGAAATGTACTGTAGCTCAGATTGGAAACATCCAAATGATAAATATTATCATATAATTCCGTTTTCTCAGTGAATTGCCCATTATGTCCACTAGGTGGCAAAAACACTTTACTTTTGAGTGCATGACTCTGCAATAAGAACAAAACATGCAGGTCAGTCCTGGCAATCCAAGCAAAGTCACTGGCATATTAAAAAAAGTATGACATGCATTTATGGAACTATTTACTTTTTGCCATTATATCTCGCTCTCTCTTTTTATTTCAACAAAATATTTATTTATTTATAAAATGAATAAAACAGTTCAGTTCCGGTCAGCCGTACTCTGCTGGCTTCTTCTATTTTAATCTCAGCATGCTCTCTTTTTCTTGTCCCCATGGGAAATATACACCTTTTGTTCAAAGCCTCATTCTGTACCCTTATGTAAGAGGCTCATGGCCTGCTTTTAAAGGCATCTTCTGTGCTGCTGCTTTTGGTAGTTGTTCAAAGTGGAATTTCCTGCTATTTTGCAGTGTTCTCTCTGTGTGTCTGAGATCAGATTGGCATCTGTCCCGCTGTGCTCGGGACAGATAAGAAAAGTTTAAAGCAATCAGCTGCAGGTTACAGTACAAAACAATGGGGAAATCACCAAAGCGATGTGAAACAGTGATACTGTCTATAGTTCTATAGTACGTTTATGTCGGGCAAGTAAGGGCATGTAGTTAGTGTGTGTGTGTGTGTGTGTGTGTATATATATAAAAACAGAGCCTAAAACAAATGTTTTGCCACACCTGCCAATGGCTGGTGACATGATAAAATTTACACACATTTACATGTCTATGTTGAGAACAGCTTGGAAAAAAACATCTCAAAAGCCACAATTTAATACTGCTGTAGACGGTTGGCCAATGCCCATTATCCTACAGAAACTGGATTGGGGAACATGCCGCCAGTAGAACGAGTGACAGCTGCTTGGACTACCTTAGGCCCCTTCCGTGCTGCCAAAACTGACCGTCTGGTTTCACGGTCCTTTAATGCTACTCCACGTGTTGCCCATACAGGCAATGCTTTGGCTATCCTGCTAGCATCTTTGTGAAAAACAATAAGCATGGATGACCAAGATTCTAGGAACCTTGTTGATTCAGCATTGGCCGCCCACTCTCAACTGACATGTGATGTGGGGGAGGCAATGTCTTCAGCCACAAATATGGCTGGCACAAACCAAAAATAAAGTTCCTGCATCATCTGGGCATGACTTTGTTTAGGTAAGGTTTCGAGAGAAGGTGGAACAAAGTTTATTCATTCTATTTCGGTCTCACAGATCCATCGTTATAGTCATAACTTATGGTATGTGTCGCCGCATTCTCAGGTTATGAAGAATAAAGAAGGGAAAAGCTAACCTTCCAAAATGAAGCAGCAATATCTTCTCAGGTGAAAGTTATTAGAACCATGTCTAGGGTCAAGCTGGACATCACACCACATTATCAGTCCATTTGTATCCTGTTATTTGATTCGCTCTTGTCGATTATGACAGAACAGCTAATCACGATGATCTCGTCTTTTGACAGGATTATTTTATTCGCTTATGTCAGAAACAGTGAATCTCTTTAAAAACTGTCTGTTGTTTTCACTTCATTGCATTGTTAAAATTTGTAAAAGTTTTACCCGCCAACTGGGGACTGACATTGTTACATGGACTCGTCAATGCTGGTTTTTACTCGCATGTGGCGCTTGGTGGGTGTTAATTTTAGGCCCTGTATAGCTACATATAGGCATATGTATTACACAGAATCTTATCAAGCAGACTAAAATTCTCATTTTATCAAGTTTCTACTCATGTGATAACTGCTCATCCAGGAACGCAGGATGGTACAGTTCACATACTGGCATCTTGTGTCTGATTAAAACAGAAATTCGTAGCAATGATCAGATAAAGTGTCATAAATGAAAGCAGTTTACTTCACGGTACTCTTGCAACTTGTGGTAAAGAATGTTTAATAACTAGCTAATTCAAAAGAAATGTGTTTAATCATCAGCATCATCTGAATCTGCCTCACCAGATGCTTTCCAGAAGGAAAAATTTGGTTCATAAAAAGAAACAGAAAACATTTGGCTCATAAAATAAGTAGTGGAACAATACAAGTGTATGCTTTCAGTTTTATGTCAGCTGTTGGCCCTAAATAATCAGTGTTTTTATCTGAGTAATGTGCACTTGCAGACTATGAGGGATGCCACAGTGATCAGATTACAGAGATATTTGTCCTTGGTTTTTACACCTGGAACTGCAAGCCGTCACATAACCACACATATACACAGAGCAATACTGATTATGAACTGCATTTGACAGTGATTATAGTGCTAATTTCCAGAGTTCAGGGATGATGGGAAGGACTGAAAGTAAAAATCTGGGCCAGAGGCTGAAAGATTCATCAGCAGTACACTAAAGCAGGAGCCTCAATTTAGAGAATCCAACTAGCTGGAGTATACAGCATGCCTGCTGACAAAGCAGAAGAGGCATGTGTGTGTGTGTTTGAATATGTGTGTGTGTGGATATGTGCTTGGAAATCCTCCACTGTTGCATTTTTCCAGCATTTATCAGCACAGGGGGCGAATGTGGGTTTTTCTGGTAAAGTCATCAGGGTGAGACCACGGCAGATAGAGGAAACCTGACCAGGTAATGTTTTCATGTGTGTATTTGATTGTGCATACAGGAATAAAATTGAAAAATATAAATAAATAAATGTTTTATAAGTATATAAATAAACTTAAATAAATTAAGACTTATTTTTAACAATATTAATTGATCTTCTGTTGAATTACACTTTTCTCTATGAAATCTTTTTCTATATCAGTAGCAACTGACATATATTTAGAAGTTTTTTAGGGGTGCAGTCGATCACCTTGTGTTCACGGTGTGTGTGTGTGTTTTCACTACTCACTGCAAAGTTTGAGCACTTTGATGGGTTACAAGCTGACCATACTTGACCACGTCAAATCGCTTTCACTTTAATGATGGCAGAACTTGTGTAAAACCTGATAAGATATTTCATAATTATTGATATAAATAAAATAAAAAAATCCAAATTTTTTCCCCTAAAGTTTATTTCTTTTTTGGATGTATCCTTTATGTTTTTTTATTTCATGTTTATATTTAATTTAGAATTTCACAGAATTTCAGTGCATTCAGAGATTTATGATCCCACTGAATGTGTCAAAACAAATGTGACAAAATACATTGAATATTCATAGAAGAGAGGTGGCGCTTAAGGATCTGGCCTGACAGTACAAAGGTTGCATTTCTTGGTAGGGCATCCGTGAGCTGTGAATTATGCTTTGTTTTATCTCTGTACCCTTGGACAGGGCAATTACAAATGTGATAAAATCCATCTGCTCAGTGCCAAGTAGGTTTTCAGCCCTTTTGACAGTAGTAATGGAAAACCCCAAAAGTGTATGATAAGAAAAACACCCCAGAAATCATAGCCAATTCTCTCTTTTGTGGCTGGGTCAGGCTAGCCCAAAACAATCAACTCAAGTTTTGTTATTTGTTCCTTACTTGTGTTTACACAATCTGACCAGGAATTTATGACCCACTGTACAAAGTCAAAGGTTTTCTCCTTGGTTAACCACTTGACCCGCCGGTCACCATCTCATTGACATACTTCATATTTTCTGTGTGTTTGTGTGTTCTTTCAGTGAGTTTGGTCTGTGTCCACGTCATTCATTACCATTAAAGTCTTTCTAAAGAATTTCTACCCTGAGATGTTCAGGAAATCCACTGCGCGCACATTTGTGTGGAAGGAGCTTGAGAAGTGTTCTGTGGAAACTGTGCTTCAGTACACCCATGCTGCCAAAAAGAGCTCATTTTCAGCCTCTCTTCCAGAGCAAACTGCTGCAACTTACTGATGTATGTCTGTGTATCTGCCGTCTTGAGGACAATAAACCTCTCAGGCTGTTTATGCAGCATTCATGAGGAAACATCAAGTATACCAAAGAAAATTTCACAAACAGTGAAAAAATTAATTAAAAGCAAAAAACAAAACATGAACATTACTGAACTCGTCAACCACTGAAAAGGATGCAAAACAAGAAGTGAAATGTTGATGACTATTAGCTGTCGAACTAATAATCATTCTCTTACCATGGCAATATTATAATTTTTTTGAGAAAAAAGTATTGTTATTATACGTATTTATTATTTTGTTTTTCCAGGGTAATTTTAATTCTTAATAGACCTCAAGTTGTTGTCCCCATAATTGATTTCGTGTAAATGAACATGAGGCTGTGAAGAACCTGTAGTTCTGTCACGGTTTTCTTTACTGTTTTGTTTACTGTCTCCAAATTTTTTTTTTTTTTTGCCCACTATAATTTTTTTTTCAGAAGACCTCTATAAATTCTGCCCTGAGCAAAACATTGCAACCCAATCAACAGAGTCACGAAATGATCACATGATTGCACACAAGATATCAGTGTGTCAGCTGAATGTTTTTCCAGTTGGATCTAGTTTGTCGAACCTCGGACCGAATGTGTTTGTGGCTACACATTTTATTAGATTGTTTTATTAATATCTACATACACCTAGTCCAACCCTAAACCTAACCTTAAAATTATGCAAATACAGTAATTAATTGTTGTTCAGTGTGACAAAAATGACGCAATATTGATGCCCGCTATTAGGCTTCATGTAATACTACATTTGAGAACAAGAAAGTGATATATATGTGTGTGTGTGTGTGTGTATATATATATATATATATATATATATATATATATATGTGTGTGTGTGTGTGTGTGTGTTTAAATAGAGTGTAAATGAGGTGGTATACACAACAAATCAATGTGTCCCTCACCTTATCTAGAGCAGGTGGTATTTAATTGTTCTCATTTTTTTAATTACTTTTAAAAATCCTTTTTTTTTTTTTTTGCCAAGAATCCAAACTGCTCAGCCGTTAGCTCACTGAACTGTGGTACCTTTCTTTCTCTCTCTTTTAATTTTTATTTTATCTCAAAACAATATTTTAGACTGTCTGTTGGAATCTAATTATGTTAATATATGTCAAATATATGTCAAATATTATGCTAATATATGTCAAAACTGAAAGTACTAAATGGAATTATCTTAAATATTTCAACAATGAGTCATAAAAATTCCTTAGACAAACTGACATCATGTCATTTATCACGCTATTTCTTTGAAACCTATTGTATGTTGGGTTTCTCAAGTTTTCACATTATGACAGGTTTGGTTTCTGGTTTTATTTCCTCTAGACCTGCTTCACAGAAGAACAGTTGAAAAATACTTGGTTGTCAAATCAACTACTTCATTCCTATTGAATTATCCTGCTCCTGTTGTGGGTTTCTACTAGACAGCTATTTTTAAAATACATATTTGTTACGTGATGTCACTTGACTACATTCTGTATGAACCATAAAATGTTAGGTTTTATACTGTCAGTGCAATGAAGTGAAAGAATTTTCTCATTCTTATAATGTACATTTTCAATCTCTGCAAACTTTTTTTTTTTGGAAGTAACATAATATACTATATAACTCATGCTTTTAGTGAATACTTCATGGGTCATAACCAGCCGAACTGTTATCTCTTGGTTAAACAATCTTCTGAATCAAATTCCTCTTTAATGCGCTTTCTAAAGAAATATATTGTAGATCATTGTGTTTTAATGTGGAAGTGCAATGTTGTGCATGCCAGAGAAACCCCAGTCAAAAGATCCAATTACTGAGAGACAATAGCATAACCTAAGGCTGACTTGTCCTGGTTGCAAAGACTTCAGTTGTTTTTGTGCTACAAAAATAATTATGAGAGATCCCAGTGTTACATACTGAAATGTCTACACTGAGACATTCATGCTCCCCTTGAGTCACGAAGTAAAAATTGTGGTTTTATTGTTTGAATATGGTAGAGGAGATTGAAAGAATTTGAGTCTAATTTTAGATGAGATGGGCGATTATAAATATGTTATTTATATTATATTATTATAAATTCTATTATAAGTCTGAGCCTGCCTTGATTAAAGAGCCAGTGCCTTTTAAAGCAACGGAGCCAATCATCGCCCTGGAGCTATACTCAAGAGCGCGACTGACCAGGTTTGTGAGCTGGCACCATTGTGCATCATGGGAATACTGGTGGAGAACGAGGGCTTGGAGGAAAGCCCCACCCACACTCCTGCGACTCAGGGGAAGCTGCATCTGGTTTCTGGAAATCATATGGAGGAACTACTGGACATTTTTCAAATGGACTTGATAGACTGGTTTGGGGAGGTAATTCCCAGTTCTCCTGCATCCTGCTTCTCCTTGGCTCCCTCGTCTCCACCGTGGGCCGTCACCCCACCAGCTCTACCTGGGCTCTCCTTCATCCCTCCAGCTCCACCTTGGTCAGTCGTCGACCATCTGCTGCCTTGGGACTCCACTCCTCTTGCTTCGCCTCATTACCCCGTCCCTCTGGCTCTGTTATGCTCCTCAAATATTTTTTTAAACCGGGTCCCAGGAGTGGATAAATCTGAAAACGAATCTGTATATTTCCTGAAACGATGACGTCATCAGCCCACGTCTTGCCCTTAGTCAGACACCGCTACGTCACGTAACAGCAACAAAAACATGAACAAACACTGAATGACTGTCTTTTTATTAACTAACATTAACACAGATTAATAAATGTGTTGTTCCTTGTTCGTTTGTATACCATGCGCAAGGTTTATGCGCATAGTCCAAGTCTTCCTCTCCATTTTTAGTGTATCTATTTGGTAGAATTACAGCGCCGCATACTGGTCTGGCATATATGCTACATTGTTTTGTATCAGTTTTGTGGCTTTGTGTGGACATAGCCTTAGTTTAGTTTTCTGTGTCTCCGTTACCCTGCCTATTTAGTCTCCATGGTTTTTGATTAATTAGCTCCACCTGTTTCATTTCTTCTTGGTTACGTTCCCAGTATTTAAAGCCAGTGTTCTCCATTTGTTCCTTTGTCTGCTATTGATGTTTATTCATTTGGATTTGTGATTGGTTGTGCCCATTCTCTCCTGTGGATTATTAAAATAACTTTTTTGATTATAGTTCTTCGTTGTGCTCTTTGTTTTGTACACCAGACCGTGACAGATACTCAGATATGCAATAGAGTATTTGGTTTCCCTAAATATTAGTCTTGCCTTCAAAACTGAGTTGGCAGCTTTTCCTTATGCGTCAACATTGAGAGCGTTGACTAGTATTTCTAGTCCCCTGGTGACTAACACTGAGTCTAATATAACTTTTACACAAAGACAACATATTTAATCATTGCTTGACAACTAATATTTTTTGAATATTAACCTCTTTGACATTTGTCTAGTGTTAGAAAAACACAAAACTGTACAAACTAAATATTTTCTAAAGTAAATGTGAGTGCTTCCCCCCAAAATGTTAGCTTGACATGTTGTGAGTGAAGTGAAGTGACATTCAGCCAAGTATGGTGACCCATACTCAGAATTTGTGCTCTGCATTTAACCCATCCGAAATGCACACACACAGAGCAGTGAACACACACACACACACTGTGAGCACACACCTGGAGCAGTGGGCAGCCATTTATGCTGCGGCGCCCGGGGAGCAGTTGGGGGTTCGATGCCTTGCTCAAGGGCACCTAAGTCGTGGTATTGAAGGTGGAGAGAGAACTGTACATGCACTCCCCCCACCCACAATTCCTGCCGGCCCGAGACTCGAACTCACAACCTTTCGATTGGGAGTCCGACTCTCTAACCATTAGGCCATGGCTTCCCCTTGTTCCCCACTTTGTTGACTTTCAGTTCAACAAAGTGAAAGGAATTTTATCATTTTTTCTATTTTTATTTTCATTCTTTACCAAAAAAAGAAAAAAAGAGCTCAGTGTTTTGAGTTGTTAGGCTGTTGCAATAGTGGTGGCCTCCTTAATTAACCCTATGAATTAAAGTCCCACACACACAAACGGTCAGATGAGAAGATAAATAACACCATGTGCTTGTGTTAAGGAGGAGAATGGAGAAGGGCCGTTCTATATGTGCTTTAGGAATGTCTTTAGAGACAATTTTGGCATAGACAACTTTTGCTGCTTTAGCAGTAATGTTCTGTTAAGTTATTTATGATGTCTGTGAGATGAGTTCTAGATTTATGGACATATTGTTCCACCTGTGTGAGCTGTTTCTGACATACTTTAGTTTCTATTTCAATCCCTTTCCCTGTCTTAGAGTTTCCCTTTCTCAGTAGCCCAGTTGAAATACATAATGAAGTAGGCTATGTGAAGATTGTTGATGTAAGTGTAATTCATGTGAGTATATCTATCTATCTATCTATCTATCTATCTATCTATCTATCTATCTATCTATCTATCTATCTATCTATCTATCTATCTATCTATCTATCTATCTATCTATCTATCTATCTATCTGTCTATCTATTTTAAATACAGCATTCCATTAGCTTAACAGCTGGATTTTTTCTTCTAGAGCATCCCTTGTGTTTTTCCCCAAAAAAGCATGGAAGAGTGAAGATCACGCCAAATAGGGAACGAGTTAAGTGGGAAAATTATGATATTGGACTTTTTTCTAAACGGATGTGCGTGCCTCCCGAGCACTCAGATCCCATATGCTCGATGACAGCAGTTTATAGCATCTTTTCGCTGAAGTGGGACGTGCTGTGTCGCATGGCCCCCGAGCTCCGGACAAATTCCTGACTAAAGAGTTTAGAGGATATGACCCCTTCTCCCTCACCGACAATAATTGCATAATGACATCTGCTTTTTCAGTGCTTTGCCATGTTACAGTTTTTCTCGATTGGTTTGGCTCATTTCTTGAAACCGAGATGACATTCTCAAAACCATAAGGTCATTTGGCCAAACAGTCTTACAGTTCTGCTCAACATTATAGCTCACTAGCAAAATCAAATATCTTTCCCCAAACTCTTCTTCCATGCTTCAAAAGCAGATTCCTTTCCCATATAAAAGGTCAGTACAGTCAAAATAGCACAGATCCTTCTCAATTGCCTTGGCACATGTGCATGCATTTAGTGCTTTTGTCAAAATAACCTGGATGGTTTAGCACAACACCATGGATCCCCTGCAAAAGCTCATATCTCTCCCAAAACAGTTTATCCATGTGTCAAAACTAAATATCCTTCTCATATAAATAGTCAATGCCCCCAAAATGCATTATACCTTTGGCATTGTTTAAGCACTGCAAGTCAAAATGCTTAGACGTTTTGTCACTGAGGCACAGGTCTAGCAACAGAATACCACTATGAATAAAACTAAAAGATTTTACAGTAAAATCAGCCTCCAATAAACCACTCATACTCAATGAAACTGTAAACATTTTTATTCGTACAAAGAAATGTTAACATTAGAGAACATACTGATTGATTGTCAAGTACTGTCATAAATTTATCAAATGTTCCAAGAAATTCTTTCATGGTATTATATCTTTGACTAATTTTGACAGTTGAACAGACAATTGTGCATATGATGACTTACACAATGAAACCATGCTGATATGTTTTGGAGTGAATAACCATTTCACTGAAAAATCAACTAATCAGTTTAGATCAGCAAGATCTATTTATTTGGAAAATGTGCTAAATGTGGGCTCATTGTGCTAACTGTAGCTACTTGTACATAATCATTTGAAAAAAAGCACAGAGTCACTTGAGACATGTACTAAAGCATTTGCAATTTGATAAAACCAATGAAAAATGACATTCTGTTGTGAACAATTGCAAGGTGGTTTGGAGATTTGTCCATGTTATTTTGAGAATGTCATCTCGGTTTCAAGAAATGAGCCAAATCAATCGAGAAAAACTGTAATATGATATTGATAAGAGATTGTCTAAATCAGGAATGTCCCAGCAAGGTGATTTCCATCATTGAAAGCCATTCCTAGCATGCCAGGCCCAGGAAATGGACAACACCTTTGGTCTTCCTGAAACTGGCACTGAAATTTTTGTTTCTGTGAATTGCTGAAAGAGGAAATTACTCTTTATTAGTAAAATAACTGTTGCTGACGTCATGCTCCCTTCAAACGGGTGTGTCGTTATGCAAAGTCGTTATGCAAAAAAAAAAAAAAAAAAAATCCAGGAACTGAGATTACAGTTGTGAGAATTAATCAGGTTTTACAGAAAGCAATGGCATAAGAAATGACACTACACAGAGAGGTGATAGTGTGTTTTAGACAGACACACCTGTCCCGTGAGGTTCTTAATACCTCAGGAGAAAGGATGTTTTTTTTCAGAAAAAAAGACTTTCAGAAAAAGACTTTCAGAAAAGGATAGAATGTCTGTGCTTCTAGTGAATCCCAGAAGATAGTCTCTGGCCCAAAATATCCATGGCCTGGATTCAGGCTGAATTGCTGGGTAACACTTTTATTACGACAGTCCACTTTAGACATTCTACTAATAGTAAGTAACTTTGCAACTACATGTCAACTAGAAGTTAGTAGAGTATTAGTAGACTGTCTGTTTAATATCTTCTAACAGTTTCTTTGTAGTGTTAACACTTTCTTAACACTAACCCTAAACCTACCCTAACAGTCTACTCTGAGAGCTAGTAGACATGTAGTTGCAAGTTAATGAGAATTAGTTGACATGTAGTTACAAAGTTACTTATAGTTAGTAGAATGTCTAAAGTGGACTACCAAAATAAAGTGTAACCAATCGCCTACCTGAATTTCCTTAATTGAAGGATGCTGGATTGTTTGCCCTGTCAATACAGATGCAGATGTTCATAAACCATTGCTCTTTCGCAACAAACTGTGTTTATGTTTTGATTTGTTTCTTATTTTTCTGTAATATTTGTTAAAGTAGGGGAGAGCAGGGGCGAAAGTACCATTTTTCAGAAAAACATCATTTTAAAAGATGATGTTGTAGACAGAGATATATTTCTGCTGTGGTCAGTAACTCATAAGTCTGGTCTATCAATACCAGGTGGTATTTTGTAGAAATGTAGAAAGGCTTCAGTATAATTTCAATTTGAACATAAGTTGCACATTGTTACTTTTGACCCCATCGGTTGGGACGAAAGTAACACACAGGTGGGTTAAAAGTAACACAACAATATAAGCTAGATTTATTTTCTGTTACTCTTATTTTTATTAAGTATACCTGACTATGACCTTGTAAATATGTAACTGCAAACATATTCTGTCTTTTATTTTTGTAAAAAAAATTATTAAATTACATATTTATATTTTTATTTTAAATTTAAGTTTCATCAAATGTCTCAAAACCCGACTGTACAAACTTTATTTTTTTTATTATTATTTTTTTTTTTCAGTGTATTTTTATAAAACATTTTTTCAACAGAATGAACAATATAATAATTAAATTACATTGGCATAATATAAATTCTAAACATAATGTAACAGTAGGCCTATTCATGTTTCCATCCAGTTGTTTTTATGCATAAATTCAAAATGTGCATTAAAACATCTGGAAACACTGCAAATGCATAGCTGGAGGTGTAAAAGCTAAGGTATGGCTAAACCTAAATATAACTAAGGTAAATGCGAGGTAGGAGCTGCCCAGATGTTCCTCTATGTCCAGAAACGCTCTCTCATAAACATCTGGATAAAACCAGAACACTGTTTGTCTTTCTGACCCTCACTCAGACATATTCTTTTGGTATAATATGACATAAACATTTTAATAAATGATGCAAGAGACAGAAATTCACAGAATAGCATGTACCAGAACAAAATAAATACTTCTTGTCACTGTAGCGGGACAAAAGTAACAACTGTTACTTTTGTCCCGACAGGAACTCCTGGCATTTAAACCTGATTTACTTTTATACTAAAAAACTTTGATAATGCAAACTTTAGGATGTGTTAAAGCACTAAATAACCTGTAGATTGATCATTACTGTGACACGTGAAACAAAAAAAACAACACAACTAATTAAAAAAAATGACCGCTTCAATAATTTACTTTTTATACTCGAAAACAGTTTTACCGACCTAACTGCGGGAAATGATGAGGAAATCACGTGATATTTCTCAGCTCCATCAAGGATTGAATGCTGAATATACCGTCATAGCTGGGAATGCAAATGCAGTAATAGGCTCTGAGAAAATCGCTTTGTTACTTTCGTCCCGCGTTACTTTCGCCCCGGTTCTCCCCTAATACGGAACACATCAGTTAAATGGACATAGATTTTATCCCAATAAATGTATCCCATTTTTCATTTAGAAATTGATAGTAAATTTCACATATATTTAGAAAGAAACTGAAGAAAGACTGAAATAGTATTTATTTGTTAAACATACTCTGGTATTCTTTGTTCTCTTTTTTATAGCGCACTCTAAGGAAAGTCTGTGTTAATATGAAGGAATTCTTCAGGTTTAATACCTGTATTTTGAATTACATATTGCACTGTGTTGTGTTTCAGGAACAGAAATGCCTATAAGTTAAGAAAATATCATGATGTTTTTCTTTGGATTTATTTCCCCTTACAGTGTAACCTTAAGACATCACACTCAGTTATGCTCTAGATGAATATATGCATCACTTTGTGATGATATACACACTTGGTCATATGCTGTTGCTTTAATAGCCAGAGGATCTGTCCCCTCAGATGTCACTCTGGCTAATTTGCATGACAAGAAAACCACAGGACAGGAAATGTCTCACTGCATGATAATCATGGTGTGTAGAGATATGAATTTCTCTGGGGTTCTCAGAGGAGACAAATGGCACACCACATCACAATCACAACTCACTTTCAGCACTATTTTTAAAACTTTTATAAATGGGAAGATCATAATACACTTTAAAGGCACACCCTGTAAAGTTTTGTTAATAAAAACTTACAGTACAATTGACAGTACTTTTGAGAAATATCATTAAAAACTCACATGGGATAAAGTCATATCAGTCTTTCAGAAAAGCTGCTATATATGGTGTGGGTCGCCGCTTTATATATGGTTCAATGTGTGATGCTGTGGGTTTCTCTTCTTGTTTAATTCTCTCTGGTAGTTTTGCTGATTTGCAAAATGTAATTTGACATCTTTATCAACACCCTGAAGCATAAGCTAGCATCTCTCTTTCTTTCTCATAGTCATTCAGGGTAAAAAGCCAATATCAATGTGTCGTTCATGTGGTTTTTCAGTTTGTCAGCTCTCAGCAAAATTTGTATCTTGGTTTTTTCCATACACACACACTTACAGTATTACTGCAGCCGCAATGTGAGCATATCAGCATGAATGACTGCCTGGAAATCATGACATCTTTATAGGCCAGTGAAGCCCACACATCACACACATCAGCATTACAGTTATTATTGAAATAAATACACAATTACACACATAATGCATTTGTGAGAAATACAGTGTTTGAGACATACTTAAGGCATATGGGTCTCTCTTATATATGTTTCGGCGAGGATTTGTTTAAAAATGATTAAGGTTATGAAAAAAAAATGCTTCTGAAATGTTAAATGGGAACACACACACACATGCACACATATACAGGTCCTTCTCAAAAAATTAGCATATTGTGATAAAGTTCATTATTTTCCATAATGTAATGATAAAAATTAAACTTTCATATATTTTAGATTCATTGCACACCAACTGAAATATTTCAGGTCTTTTATTGTTTTAATACTGATGATTTTGGCATACAGCTCATGAAAACCCAAAATGCCTGTCTCAAAAAATTAGCATATTTCATCCGACCAATAAAAGAAAAGTGTTTTTAATACAAAAAAAGTCAACCTTCAAATAATTATGTTCAGTTATGCACTCAATACTTGGTCGGGAATCCTTTTGCAGAAATGACTGCTTCAATGCGGTGTGGCATGGAGGCAATCAGCCTGTGGCACTGCTGAGGTGTTATGGAGGCCCAGGATGCTTCGATAGCGGCCTTAAGCTCATCCAGAGTGTTGGGTCTTGCGTCTCTCAACTTTCTCTTCACAATATCCCACAGATTCTCTAAGGGGTTCAGGTCAGGAGAGTTGACAGGCCAATTGAGCACAGTAATACCATGGTCAGTAAACCATTTACCAGTGGTTTTGGCACTGTGAGCAGGTGCCAGGTCGTTCTGAAAAATGAAATCTTCATCTCCATAAAGCTTTTCAGCAGATGGAAGCATGAAGTGCTCCAAAATCTCCTGATAGCTAGCTGCATTGACCCTGCCCTTGATAAAACACAGTGGACCAACACCAGCAGCTGACATGGCACCCCAGACCATCACTGACTGTGGGTACTTGACACTGGACTTCAGGCATTTTGGCATTTCCTTCTCCCCAGTCTTCCTCCAGACTCTGGCACCTTGATTTCCGAATGACATGCAAAATTTGTCCAAAAGTCCAGTGCTGCTTCTCTGTAGCCCAGGTCAGGCGCTTCTGCCGCTGTTTCTGGTTCAAAAGTGGCTTGACCTGGGGAATGCGGCACCTGTAGCCCATTTCCTGCACACGCCTGTGCACGGTGGCTCTGGATGTTTCTACTCCAGACTCAGTCCACTGCTTCCGCAGGTCCCCCAAGGTCTGGAATCGGTCCTTCTCCACAATCTTCCTCAGGGTCCGGTCACCTCTTCTCGTTGTGCAGCGTTTTTTGCCACACTTTTTCCTTCCCACATTCTTCCCACTGAGGTGCCTTGATACAGCACTCTGGGAACAGCCTGTTCATTCAGAAATTTCTTTCTGTGTCTTACCCTCTCGCTTGAGGGTGTCAATGATGGCCTTCTGGTCAGCAGTCAGGTCGGCAGTCTTACCCATAATTGCGGTTTTGAGTAATGAACCAGGCTGGGAGTTTTTAAAAGCCTCAGGAATCTTTTGCAGGTGTTTAGAGTTAATTAGTTGATTCAGATGATTAGGTTAATAGCTTGTTCTTAGAGAAGAGAGGGTTTTCATGAGCTGTATGCCAAAATCATCAGTATTAAAACAATAAAAGACCTGAAATATTTCAGTTAGTGTGCAATGAATCTAAAATATATGAAAGTTTAATTTTTATCATTACATTATGGAAAATAATGAACTTTATCACAATATGCTAATTTTTTGAGAAAGACCTGTACATTTCAGTCTTTAATCTTAAGGATTTTTTGTGTGTGTTTTTTCTTTTAAGAGAAACAATTGTTCTACTGTTGGTTATCACTTGATGTCCAATGTAAAATTTGCACCCTAAAATTAAACTTTAGAGTCTCTTTAAATAGTTTGGGTGTTTGTAGGCAAAAAAAAAACCGTGGGAGAGACGGAGAAAAAGCAAAAAGGAGGGAAAAAAAGACAAATATATTATTTGAGTCTTCAAAAAGCTCCCAAAAAGCCCACATGTCTGTAAGGCAAAAAACACAAACTCAAAGTCACATTTAGAGTGTTTTACGACTGTTTAAATGCAGACAACTGTTATATTCTTAAAGTGTATTTCTCTTTGGGGAAACACCTCATGATTTTTTTCATATGTGGCCCCGTTTATGTGGAGCCGTTACATTTTTAACACTGCCGTCTGGTTGGATGCCTTTACAAATGAGGTTTTAAGCTGAAGGAACATGATACTTAAAGGTTTTCCTTCTCTCGATTTCAGACGAGACCCTTAGGAGCAGGTACAGAGCATGAGGGCACTGTTTAGCTCCCTGTCAGGGTCTGCTTAGGAAATCTAGGAAATTCCTGACAGAGATGCGGAAATCCGTCCGCTGTGTGGGGAGTTGTGTTATGCACCCAGCACACACACACGTACAGACACTCAAATACAAATACTTCTGTGTGAGGTGGGACACAGATCCAACAGGATTTTGCTGTTGTGTGTGCACAGATATTAGAGAAAAGTATACTATGGAAGCAGATTAGTCTCAAATATAATTCACGCAAAAAACATGATTCACACATGCGTAGACAATGTTACATGCATGAAACCTAATTCACGTACACACAAAAAAATATCCACGTGCGTGAAAAAAAAAAATATTCACAAAAAGCAATTCACATGCGCAAAATAAAATTATATACTCGTAAAATACATTTCACAAATGCAAAACACAATTCGTAGATATACAACTGTGCACAAAAACCTTTGAATGTTTAAAATGTATGAGTGTATCCTTGCATTTGAATGTGCAAATCGTCATTCACGTACGAATCGCCTTAGATATGTGTGTGTGTTTTTGAGACTTTCCTGGCAGCATAACACTCGTAACACAGAGCAGTCGTACTCTTTAGCCAATCAGATTTAAGCTTATCAATCGACCAATCAGTATCACGTGAGGGCGGGCCTACCTGCATGTTACGTCATCAGCTTTCGACCAGTTCATGGCTGAGCAGAGGTAAGTGCAGTTAATCATTCATTTCTGTTTAGAAGTTAGAGATCAGTTGAAGCAATAGTTTATTAACTGCTGTTTAGTCGACATGTGAATATAAACATTTATTTTTAGTACTGATGGATTTTCATGTCCTGTCCACCACACATTCAACTGATGATAATGTATGTAATGACGTGCATATAGGAGACATGTTTTGATCTGCATATATTATGTAGTTTTATTGTTTCAGATTTCCAAGACAGATGATATATGAAGATTCAGATGCAACGGAGGCCAGCGAGTAGTACTGTGCAGGTAAACCTCACTTCCCGATCTCAAGAGACGCACTAGCGACAGACGCTAGTGGCTGTAGCCAGAGGTGGAAAGTAACGAATTACATTTACTCGCGTTACTGTAATTGAGTAGCTTTTTTGTGTACTAATACTTTTTAAAGTAATTTTTTTAATCTGTAATTTTACTTTTACTTAAGTATATTTTGTTTGAAGTATTGTACTTCGCTACATTTTAAAACACATTAATTACTGAGTAAAAAAAATAAAAATACAAAAAAAATAATTGGCTCCCTGGAAACTACGTCAGTAAATAATGGACAGGAGGGCAAACTGGCGCTAAAATCACAAGAAAGATGCAGACGGACAAAACAGACGTTAGTGGTGCAGACACCGCTGAAAACAAAACCCTGTCATATTCTGAAGTTGAACTCGAAGGAAATGAAGTGAACCCCTGGCCATATGTATGCTCTATTATGCAGTGTAAACTGTACTTGCCTAGGAAGACCAAACTAGCAGCTTATAAAATCTCAACAAGACATCAACCCTTCGCAAGAATGTAGAGGTAAGCTAAATAATTGCATCGTTGCATTGGTGGTTAAAATGAAGTTTTGACATTTTAGCAAGAGGTTTTGCACAAATTAGCCAAAAAAAAGTGGTGATGAGTGTGCTATTTTTGTTTTAATGATGTGCGCGCGCATTTATAGTGCGTTCTTTCACTGTGTGATTCAGTCTCCTAAAATGCATTTAGAATGATCACAAAATTGAAGATATAGGGGCAGAAGATTAACATATTTATATAATTTCATATATTAAATCAAAATCACACAAAGAATGCCATCTTTTCCTCCAAAAATAATCATGAATATATACATACATATATATAACAGTTCAGTAAACAAGTTAATTAAGAGACTTGCGTTTTAGACAGCATATTGCCTTTTTTAACTCTATTTCTACAACAGAAAATAATTCCAAACACAGCCACCAAATCACAGTTTTGCGTCTCTGACCAACGTGACAGTTTCGTTCCTGAATGAATCAACCGTTTAAATGATTCGGTTCAATCGCAATGACTCACTTATTAACAGTGACTTGCTGACACATACTGGCCATTTTAATTTCACATTTAAAGTATCTTTTGATTTTTTTAAATAATTAATTTCTTATCATTTCAAATGAGTATTCAACATTTTATGTCTTGTATATCAAAACATTATTCATGCATTTGTAACTGCAGGTTAAATGCATTCTTGTCCTGCACTAAACAGTGTGTAAATACATCTAAATGCCACTTCCAATGAATCTTCTGCATTTCCTCTGCATTAAAAGATGAGTTTGTTGATACTGATTTGCCTGGTAACAGCCCAAATGTTTTATTATTCTAAATAACTGATTCCTTTAATTAAAAACAACTAGTTTGAGATTAATAGACCTATCCCAGGGGTGTCAAACTCAGTTCCTGGAGGGCCGTAGCCCTGCAGAGTTTAGTTCTAACCCTGCTCCAGCACACATATCATGTAGTTTTCAAATAAACCTAAATGATTAGATTAGCTGGATCAGGTGTGTTTAATTAGGGTTATATCTAAACTGTGCAGGACTGTGGCCCTCCAGGAACTGAGTTTGACACTCTTGGCCTGTCCCATTTTTGACTCCCTCCCACTGTTAAAATGTAACTAAGTAATTTTTACTCTGAGTAAATTTTAAGTGAGCTACTTTTTACTTTTACTTGAGTAGATTTTTAGACTGGTACTTTTACTTGTACTTAAGTAAAATTTCATTAATGGTACTTTTACTTGAGTATAATATTTTTGTACTCTTTCCACCTCTGGCTGTAGCCATTTAGCCTCCTTGTTAGTGCCTCTACCTCCCATGCCGGAGACCTGGGTTCAAGCCCCACTCGGAGCGAGTGCAAGGAGCGTCAGAGAGAACCCGGGAGACAGGGGTTACACAGACGACCAGTACTGTGATCTTACCATTTCTACTGTAATTCTTTATAAAAACTCATGTTGCAAGCAATCCATTTTGACAGTTGTTTCAACAAGTGGTTGAAAGTGATGCATTGTTACTGTATTAATTTGTCTCCTGCGGACTATATGTACACGCTTTAGGAATAAAGCCTTGCTATGCATGCATTATTAAATGTTCTTGTAAGAATTAAAAGATTCAGACATAGTTCAATTTGTACACGTTTTATTAATTTGAAAGTTTCCGAATCATTTGGGAATAATAATAATGGCCGGCGCCTCAGAGCCGCAAATACAAGAACAGCAAGGCACAAGAATAGTTTCTTCCCCCAGGCAATCTACCTCATGAACAGTTAAATGTTTCCCACTTAAACTTATGTAAAAATGTGCAATATCCTTATATTTATTTGTTACCCCTCCATCCTAGAACATTCCTGCATCTCACTCAATCCTATTCCATTATCATTTATAGCGCAATTGTTTATACACTTATTTATTTGCCAATTTGTAAATCTCCTGTAAATTGTTTTTTTTTTTATTTTTTTTTTTTGTCTGTGTGTTGTTGTCTCTGTTTACTGGAAGCTTATGTCACTAAAACAAATTCCTTGTATGCGCAAGCATACTTGCCAATAAAGCTCTTTCTGATTCTGATTCTGAATAAAATATGTAAAATGACTTCATCATGATTAATGTTCCTGTTACATATGATCATGAACTGACAGTCTAAACTGTGAAGCACAATATTCAGTACAGAGAAATATACGTCTCTTCAGGAGTTGTGAGATCCATTCAGAGTGTACTTTGCTTTTAAAGTATATAAATATAATTGCAATACATCAAGTGAAAAGTTAAAAAATGAATTGTGTTCAGTCCGGTCATCAGTAGACCTCTCTGTTAGGACATATAAGATTTTGTCCTGATATTTAAAGTACTAAAACCCTATAGTACAAGAGGTGCAGACAGAGGATGTGGGAAATTAAGTGATGGTATTTGAATAGAGTTTACTGAGTAATCTTAGTCGCATAATCTTAATTGCCTCTCTATGATAAGTACCTTTGTCTTATCAGCATAAAATCAGATTTGCCTATTTTACTAGGCAAAGTAAAATGAATGCTTCACAATATTGTCCTGTGAGACCTTAAGATGACAATAAAAACCTTATTTAAAAACCTTGACATTACAATACAGGATAAGGAAATTAATGTTGAATATATTGTTAACAGTCTACAATAAGGTACAATAACTAGTTAACATTAGTTCATGTATTAAATAACCATGAGCAATACATTTGTCGCTGTGTTTGTTAATCTTTGTTAACGTTAGGTAAAAATACAGCTGTTCAGTGTTGGTTTACAGTGCATTTACTAATGTTAACAAGATTTTAATGAAGTATTAGTAAATGTTAACATTAACAAAAATATAATAAAGGCTGTTCACGTGCAGTTCATTGTTAGTTCATGTTAACTAATGAAACTTTTTAATAAAGTGTTACCAATTAAGACATAAATACAAAAAAAGTATAAAAGAGAATATAAAGAAACAACATGAATTAAGATGTTCGTGACTGCTATCCAGATGTCACACCAAAGGTGAGTAATCCTGAAAAATGCAGGGAAACAAGTGTTAATAATAATTTAACATCATACAAAAATGGCAAAAAAAACACTGGCTGCTCATTAATATAGGTCTATTCACTATTTAAAGAACAATCTCGATGGGTATTGACCACAGATGATTGTTTTGCAATCATTAGCGTGATTGTATCTGTGAGAGCTGTCTGTACCTTCAGCTAAAATACAACAAAACAAGCATCATTCTTCTTCATTTTTGACACGATATGGGACATCTGATTACAACAACACTTGCTTACATCAGTTAATAGTTCATAAACTATTGCTTCAACTGATCTCGAACTCTTTAACTTCAGTTAACACAGAAATGAACGATTAACTGCACTTACCTCTGCTCAGCCATGAACTGGTCGAAAGCTGATGACGTAACATGCAGGTAGGCCCGCCCTCACGTGATACTGATTGGTCGATTGATAAGCTTAAATCTGATTGGCTAAAGAGTACGACTGCTCTGTGTTACGAGTGTTATGCTGCCAGGAAATTCTCAAAAACACACACACACATATCTAAGGCGATTCGTACGTGAATGACGATTTGCACATTCAAATGCAAGGATACACTCATACATTTTAAACATTCAAAGGTTTTTGTGCACAGTTGTATATCTACGAATTGTGTTTTGCATTTGTGAATGCAAACTTACTTATTTGTATTTTTTGTATTTTTATATTCTTTTATTATGTGTTTTATGTTCTGTCGCTGTCATTCTGTTGTACTGCGGAGCTTCTGTCACGAAAACAAATTCCTCGTATGTGTAAACATACCTGGCAATAAAGCTCATTCTGATTCTGATTCTGATTCTGAAATGTATTTTACGAGAATATAATTTTATTTTGCGCATGTGAATTGCTTTTTGTGAATATATTTTTTTTTCACGCACGTGGATATTTTTTGTGTGTACGTGAATTAGGTTTCATGCATGTAAAATTGTCTACGCATGTGTGAATCATGTTTTTTGCGTGAATTATATTTGAGACTAATCTGCTTCCATAGTATTCAGCTAAACATTCGTTTTTGTTTTTTTATTAATTTCCCAAGAGCCTGTTGAAAGCCAATGACTGCCTATTGTTTTATTTGTTATATGAACAGTAATTTTAAAGACTTTCCATGTGTGCCCATGCCTTAAAAATTTGTACTTTGCTGTATTTATTCACATATTTTACAGCTTAACTAATGCAGAAATCTAAATTCCAAACAGGAAGTACTGCTGAGTCCAAACCACAAACCTTGTCAGGAAAATTTGGAGCTCCCTGGCAGCTTCTTTAACCCCAGCAATGAGCCCTTTTAATGCTTTTTTATGTTGTTCAATAGATGTCTCATATTCATATAGTCATCAATGATACATTTATTTGACCAAAATACAGTAAAACATTAATATTATTAAATCTTTAAATAACTTTTCTATATATATATATATATATATATATATATATATATATATATATTAATGTAATTTATTCCTTTGATCAATTTTCAGTATCATTACTTCAGTCTTCAGTGTCACATGATCCTCAAAATCATTCTAAAATGCTGATTATGTGCTTAAGAAACATATTATCAATGGTCAAAACAGATGCGCTGCTTTTTTTTTGTAGAAGTCTACTGTCACTTTTGATCAATTTTAAGGTGACCTATTCGCTAAAATTCGGTTTTAAAATTGTTTGAACATAAATGTGTGTTGGCAGTGTGTATTCACAACCACTCTATAATGATAAAAATCTACCCACTCCTTTTTTTTATCCCCATAAATCATAAACAGTGTCTCAGAACAAGCCGCCTTGTATACACTTTGTATAGGCCCCGCCCCATGATTGTTGACAGACACTACTGTATTAGCATGGACCCTGACCCTAGCAAGCTGTACACAGTGACTAGAAGGGATACAGCAACGGACGGAAATTAACAATAAATTAAACTGACTGATGAATAAAATTCATTCAAGTAAGAAATTAATTCTCATAAAGCTACTAAAGTTATTCAGTTAAGAGCAGTGTTGCTTTGTTGTTCGATTCAAATTAACCGCATAGACAGCAGTAGTTGCTGTCACACAGATCTAATATACACATGTGATTTATTTCCGAGCTGTGTACGTTCACAGAGATATCCGACTACATTTATGTGACCTTTGTGTGTTTTTGACAGTTTAAGCACGATAAGATGCGAAAGAGAACTTAGTTTAGCACTGACGTGATGCACCCTTTGTCTGGCAGCCAGCTTTCTAAACGTGCGATGTGTGTGCTCAGAAAACCTTATACCAGAAGTTTCAACTTATATGACAATGTCACGTGATTGTGACCATGATAGATGATAATCAAGACCAAACAGATGTTTTATTTTGGCAGAGTATCTGAGGCACGAGATGTAAAGTCAAAGAGTCAAAGCCCTCTTCTGGAAAAGTGAGTGGATACAAGGACAATAACAGCATGTTTTTGCCTCTGTGAAATTTTTTTTTTTGACAAATTTAGCTTAGAATAATAAATTATCTGTATTGTATTTAGAGCTGAAACTTCACAGATATATTCTAGGGAAGCCTGAGACTTAAATAGTAATAATAATAACAATAGGTCCCTTTTAATGCATCCTTGTTAAATAAATCTATTAACTTCTTTCAAAAACTTTTGGTATTGTATATAGAAACTGTTAGCATGTAAAATACTAAGTCTGAACTTGAGCCTATTGTGAGATTAGGTAAAATAAATATGATTTAAAGTTGCAATAATGTGATATAAAGTAAGATGTGAGACATTCATTAACAACTGCGATATTCACACTTGTGAGATATAAAAGCACAATTGGCTTTTATTCTTTGTTTCTGAGAAGAAAATGGGCTTCAGTAACCACTGTGCATAGTAAAGCATTACAAAACATTACAGTCTTCATTACAATACGTACGTGTTTTGGCTTTATATAGAAGAACTGACGTTGAATGACATACACTGGAAATCTTTTAATTCAGGCATGTACACGTGTGTCTCAAAATAATATCCCTCCTCTATTGTATGAGTCTTTTGTGTCTGTTCTAATTACATTCTTAACTTGGTTGCTTATGCAATACTGTTGATTGCATGACACCAAACACAAGAGCTCCTTTGTGTGACCTAGTGTGACATTTACATTTACCTTCCGTGTGATTTGAATAAATATAGTTCTATCTTAGCTGCATATGTATCTGTAAGCATGCAGGTGCGTGCGCTCGTCTCTGTAAATGAGCAGGATGTGGTCAGATCTCTGCTGCTATCTGTCAAATTCTTTCATCTTTTTTTTTTTACACAATCATTTGCGTTCGTGCAGATGAACCTAATGAACCTAAGAAACAGGAAGTTGAGCGCTCTTTTGTCACTAACTCTTATCACTGTGAGAGATAACTTGGATTTTATGATTCTGAATTATGATGTCATTTCTCTTACACCTGCAAACTTGATAAAAAAAAGTCCCTTTGTCATGAGTTGCTACTGGAATTTCAAGGTTTATAATAAAATGGAAAAGTCGACTACATGTGTAGTCGGAGATTTAAAGTCCTGTTTAAACTATACAGAGTAGAAACATTTGAAATGTAAAAAAAATATATGTTTTGGCCTTTCCTCTAGCTCAGAATATAGAGCATTAAATATATTTCTGTTCAGAGAACTACTTTTACTCACAGTATTACATTTTAACAACTTGCATTGAAGCTGTTTGGTTTAGCGTTAACCTTGTGAAAAAGTTCAAGTGAAAGCTTCTCTGTGTGTGTGTGTGTGTGTGTGTGTGTGTGTGTGTGTGTTTGTAGCAGGGGTGTAGGTTGGCTTTAAACAGAAGGCTTTTGTGGTTCCCTCTTTTAGTGCAGGGACACTGGACACTGCCAAAGTACACGAGGGTGTAACTTAGAAAATGAAATTGCATACAAATTTTGGGGAATAAATGATTTGCTTTAATAAATGTAATTTAAACCTGCAAATAAAAATATTTAAAATGACTAAAGAAAGAAGTAAGTGAACAAACAACAAATAAATACATGCATATTAATATTAATTATTAAAAATAAAAAAATATAAATTAGTATTAATATTAATCATGCTGGAAAACACGGTAATCATTAAAGCAAAATATTTTTAAATAAATAAATATGAATGTTCATGTTAATGTATATATAATTCATGTTTATGTAATAATTATTTATTTAAAAACTTTTTAAAAAGTTTAAAATGAAAAAAAAACATATTTGTTGATTTAGCAACTTGTAAAAAATGTATTAGCTATTTACAATTGTAAAAATCTGAATAAAATGGGAAAAAAGTTTTATATTAATGCAATTAATATTAATGTTCATGTCAATGTATTAACATTAATATTAATACTATTACAGTAATGTATATTAATATGTATTTTTCTATTTAAGATTATAGTTCACTAATCGAATAATTGAATTTTTGAAATTAATCATGTGAAGTCTTTGTACAGATGATCAGATGTTCTTGGTTCTATTAAATCACAAGATGGATCACTCTCAAATCATGCTAGAGAACATCATCATCAATAAAGCAAAATTATTTTTCCCCAACACATGCTTAATCTCATGACTGAGCAATGCCGATTAAACCACAATTCTTTCTCATCCTGATTTCTTCTGTTTTCTGTTCCTTTGTATGCGCTCCAGCCAATGGATAGGCCTGTTGCTCGCTTTCCTCAATGCTACTGCTACGTCAAGCCTCCACGTCATATAGCAACACACAGCCTGGCATCTCCACAAACAGACGCACACATAAATGACAAAAGGTGTTTTCTTAGCTCAGACATCACAGTTGCATGTCCCCGTTTGACCTTTCAAACTAATGCACACACACATGAATGGACAGCAACCAAAGCAGTGATGATAGAGAAAAATAATATTCAGTCAAGGTACATTGGTCCTGTAGAGCAAAACAAAGCAGCTGAGATTCCATCAGACGTCTGCCAGCAAACATTGCTCAGAGTTTAACTATTAAGCAGGAGGTCTTTAAACAGGACTCACATCTTAACTCATGGCCGCTCACATCTACAGCCAAACTATTTCTGAACTGGGTAAAAATAATAAACTTAACTTAATTCGTATATTCCCTGAAAACAACCTCATCATCTTACACAACTCTACGTCTCAAGTAGGTTTATCTTGTTTTAAGGATGTTTAGACATTTCAAACAAAGAATGACTTGGGAGAGCTTCTCATTCCCTAAAACTTTAAGTAACCACTTTAGGTCAAGAAAAACAGTCTTGCATAAGCCAGGGAGGCATATGCAAGATATCATTCTCCTTTCTCTCGCTCTCTCACTCCTATTTATGCCATCACACACTTGGCTCTTTGGTTTTAAACTGATTACACATTTATGGTTTAAAGAAACAGGGTCTGGATCTATCTAGTCGGGTCTGCATCACCTGGATACCAAAATTGTTTATTAAAGTTATTTACTATGCACATACATATTGGTATATGCAAAAACAATTAGGCTACCTAATGAGTGTCAGGATTGCTGTCATTCCAGAACACACCCTCTCTCGCTCTCTGTCTGCCAGTAATCTCTGTTTTTGGTTTCATACTTTCAAGGTGACTTTTTTGTTACTTGGTACACTGTAGTCTAACTCCCATGAGTTTAACTGATGTTGCCACATTCACTCTGTTTCATATTAAAGGTGTGTGTGTGTGTGTGTGTGTGTGTGTGTGTGTGTGTGTGTGTGTGTGTGTGTGTTTATGTGAAATATGATTTAGCAAAGTATGAGGCATGTCAAGGTAGGGCACTGTCTATTTGGTTGCCAGTGACAACAAGGAATCAACAGATTTATTTTTATACCCTATGATGTAAATAGCTTGGTTGAAATATTTTTTCTCAAAATGTGTTTTTGAAACCTTAAAATGTCACATATTTTATTGCTAAAATAACATATTTTGGATCATGGTTTGTATTTACAATATATATTATATATAAAAAAAGATTATGTAGGCTATGTATATTTTCCATATTTGTGCTTTTGTAGTACAAAGTTTGTTTTGGGGTCCTTTTTATCTGATCACGTCACATGGTTGACAATTTAACTTGCATCCTATGAGTTGCCAATTACCATTCTGTAACCCCGCCTCGTTCAAGAATTCTTCACTCCCATTGGCCAGCTCTTTAAGGGCGGAGTTGGTTACGAGCCTTGTGCATGGGAATGTTTGTCCGCATTCTCAAGCTGAATTACGGCAGATTGGACGTGTGTGCACCGGCGGAATAACTATCGCGTTTCTTAACACGGTCTGTGAGTTTCTTGAAAGCCATTAAATAGTTTCAGAACCTTTGCATCGCTTTAAACGCTGTGATTAACTTGTGGTGGCAGATATTTTGTTTTTGAAATTTTGCCCGTGCAAGAGTTAATTTTAAACTAAGCATCATCATTATTTCCCCAACACAGTTGGCTTGAACAGCGCTCTATGATAGTGAGCTGATGGACTAAACTTTTATATTTCTACTCAGTGCTCCGGAGAACGCCAGGCATTATCCTGCAGCAGGTCTTTTTACAGCACAATGATGAACAGGAACGGAATGGTCACAAAGATTCGCACGCGGATAAGGACCGACCCTTTCAAGAATAACTATGACCTGGTCGGCAAAGAGCTTGGCAGGTAAAACACTGCAGATTATCTACTGTATGGAGAAATTAGCGCGTTTAAAAGCTTAAATGTGTGCAATTAATGTAGTCATAAGCCCGCAGGCACCTTCATAAACTTGAGAAACTGCGTGAGAATGAGTTAAGAGGGTGAATGACCGCCAGCTGGAAGCCGATAGAGATTTGTTTGGCTCCCGCATGTGTAATAAGGGGATCAGCTGGATAGATTTAAGCCCTTGCAGCTTGTCAATACTGCAAACGAAACCCTGTTAATCGCACACTTGTGCACCTTTGCGTTTATTATAATGGGACCGTTCTCTGACTCATTTAGTTCAGTTGCAGACCGGTGAATTAGTAGTCTTTCTATCTTAAACCAATGGTAGTTCTTCGTCGTTCACTTAAATGCACTGACTCGTATTTTCATTCACTAAAGTTCTGTGAAGCTTTCACAGATTGTTGTGTGTTGTCACAATTGATTGTGTTTTTCGCGATGTGTGCGCGATGGTATGTTGTTGTGTCTGCTGTGAGTAAGTGTTTCATTGGTTGGTCCCTCTGAACGATCTCGAGGAGTAGGTGTTTTGAGTGTCTTCTGATTGAAGAACATCTTATTGACATAAATGGCTTATTTAGATTTTTTTTTACAGCATGGCACTACAGTTGAAAAACTGACCTCTCTTTTTGTTATTTGTGAGGGAAATGCCTATAGACGCATGACGAATCTGTTGAATCGATTATTACAGCCAGATTGAGTTGTAACCAACTATTGGTATCCTGCAGAAAAGAGACTCTGAACAAATCTTAACAAATCGCTTTAGTGATCAATCAAAGGTGAACCACCTAGCATTCTTCTTGGCATTTTCCAAGGGCCCCTTGTACCTAACCACACTTGGATCCTCTTAGTGTGTGTTCTGAACAAGTAAACACAGAAAACATGTTCATTAAGAGCCGCATGGGCCAATGTGTGATGGATATAGCACTGCTTGCCATGACATTGTTCTCTAATGCTCCACTGACTAATTATAGACAAGACCACTATAACTTCTATAACTATAACTGTTCATTTAAACATCCATGCTGTGCTTGTTGACAATCACATTATTGGTTTTCTGCTGTCTTTAGGTGAATTCTGTTTTCCAAGTTTCTGGACTTAACTTTCATTGCCTTTCTGCATCATTTAACCCAATTTGTTGGGTAATTTGTGGATTGGGTTGTAAAATGTCTCGATTTGGACTGGATTTAGTTAGCATTTGGTTCTCTCTGAAATGTTTTGCCCCGAACCGTGCGAGATGGCACGATTTACTCATGCCTTAGAATCCTAACAAGTTTTTTCCCTGTAATTTAAAGTGCACAAAAAGACCACATGTATGAGTCACAAGGCAAGCTGTTATTTTTATAATTCAGTCTATCTAGTGGTGAATTGAATGAGGAATGGAGGAATGCAGATGTTGGTGGATGTTGATATGGAGACTGGGTAGGCAGAGGGAGACGGTCACACAAATTTCTTGCGTTCCTTCAGCATAACCTAATCTGATTTCATTCCTCTCTTCTTTTTATCATATATCAAGATGCATCTTCTTGTGAAAGAATTCTTGCAGCAGAGATGTTCACACTAAGTTAAAGGCGCAATATGTAATTTTTCTGGTTTAAAAATAGCAGATATCACTATATCTATGTTATATATATTTTTTTGGTTGTGTACTTACATTATTCCGACAGTTTCCACGAACTTTCAAATCCGGAGAAAATTATAGTTTAATTAGACACGGCACGTTTCTTTATTTCCGTTTTGTCGCCCGTCTATGGCGTCATATAAACTTTGACCCCTCTAGTTTATCTAACTTCCTGCGGAACCGCCAAATACAAAGGTGAACAGAAGCAAAAACGAGACGAAGAAGAAAAAGTAGTAGCTAGCCTTGATCGAGACTATTATATTTTATATTTATATTGTTTATATTCGTATTTATACCTCAATCAATAACTTAGTTATGGATCATGATTATGCTTTGCCTGCACATTCTGTGAAGTGCAAACGTATGGGTGAAATAAATGACCTGAGAAAATTTTGGGACGAAGAAGAAACGAGACACTGGTAAATATTGGAGTTTCATTTCCAAGATAGAGAGAGCTTTGTGACAAGCTGAAACTACAGAGAGATGCTTGCATTCTAATAAACAGGTATGCATCCATTCAGCTAACTATATCTATCCGTATATTTTGTGAAACGATGATGTCTTGTGTAAAACGCAGACGGACTAGCTCTCATGTAGAGTATAATGTACATCTACATGTGTTCTATATCTAGCTGGATAAAGTAGCTTCAAATGCAGTTCACTATCTTGTTCGATATCATAGTATAAACGTAGCCTAATTATAATTATTAACGAAAGGCAACCGTTTTTTTTTTACATATATTACTAATAGCTAGATGGAATATTGATTTGATAGGGGTCTGATAATTCATATATCTCTCCGTTCGAAAATACGTGATTGTCAAAATACTAAGGCCGGTGACACACTGGCTGCGTGGCGTCTCTGCTGCGTGCCAGAAGCGTGGCGGCTGCTGCTGTAGGTGACCTAGAGCAGTGGTTCCCAAACTTTTCCATTCCACGACCCACCTAGACAAGTGTAATATATTTCACGACCCACCAAAATATTAAAAAAAAAAAAAAAACAACGAGTGAAATTACTTTAAACCTAATCTTACTTAAAATTTTTATGACAGAAATTAAGTATTTAAGAAAAATAACCATTTTATTTTAGAGTACAACTGAAAATTTCACTACAAATTTACAAGTTTTAATTTTTGTTTACTGGCGTTAAAATATGTAGTGTCCATAAAAACGTGAAGCAGGCTCACTCCAGTGAAGTGTGATCTGCGCTGCTGTGTTTTGTTGCATTCATGATCCTTCCGTGTGTGTCGGCGAGAACGGAGCACAATCCAACACTTTTTTAGAAAAGCATAAGAAGCAAAGCAGAACTATCTAAAACAGTTTGGAGATTAAAATAATTGTGAAATAGGTAAAAAAAGACCGATTGAACCTTTTAATGACATTGCTCTGAGACCTTCAAAACACGCAACGCACACGGACTTAATTGCAATTTGAAAATCACACTAAGGATATTGCAGTTCATTATTAATGTTGGTGGGCTATATCGTTGTGATGAGTGGGTTCCCAGTTCCCGCCTCCTTCTTCCTGTGATTGTGAAGATTTTAATGTTTTACACTGGTGCCGAAGCCAGGGAGGAAGGAGGGGCGCGCTGCCGAAGATCCTTCGCCGCTGGGGTGAATCCGCAGTGCCATCGAGCAGGGCGAAGGAGTCTGCCGCCGAGGGTGCTCGATGTGGTGGGCTGGAGTGAGTTGCCGGGGGGGGGGGGGGGGGGGGGGCGAACTCACTCCAGCCCACCGCCTCGATGACTCCTTCGTGGAAAGAGGTGGGAACCGGCGGACAATCAAACAAAGTTTTAATAACCAAATAAACACAAAACAGCGCGACAGCCCCTCTCGGATGACTGCCGTGCACAAATAAAAAACAAACACAAAATAAAACCCAGGCCTGGTCCTCTCTCGTCCTTCACTGTCATCGCTCCTCTTTTGTATCTTTCCGATCTCCTCCGTGGTTCTTGAGACCGGTGAGTGTTGCTCATTTCCCAATCACTCCACCGGCCTAGCTCTGTTCCCATGGCACTAGGCCCCGCCCCACTCGTCACATTCGTGCAGCCCTAGACTGAACTGTGTTAGTGTCTGTGTGTCATTGAAACGCAAAATTAGCTGCAGCCAAGTGACTTTGTGCGACCCACCTTGTTCCATTCCGTGACCCACGAGTGGGTCGCGACCCACAGTTTGAAAACCCCTGACCTAGAGGGAGACCCCGACAGACCAGGCTCTTGTCTTCATGACAACAATATCTATACTTCATGTTGAACATAAATATAAAGCCTACTGATAAAGGACACCATCAACAGTATTGACGGCAAAATAGACTATGTTTGACAGGTGCAATATTTGAAAATCGATATTTATTTATTTTTTAAATTACATTTGTATCTGAATTTGTCAACCTATAGACTTTCAAACATCAAAATGTCATGAATTAATATGTATTTGTGTACAAAATTACATATAAACATTTTCCTATTATATTTTGCCTGGAAACGCTTTCAACACGCGTGCGTGTCGCGTGAAAAATAGGCGTCGGTTCTATTTCTAGCATGCACACGTTTTCTGCGCGGCTCGAGCCGGGCCTGAGACACACGTCTCACGCAGGCAGTCTGCAAGCTCTAACCTATTAACATGGGAGCCGAATTAAAAACTGACACGCCACGCATCCAGTGTGTCGCCGGCCTCAGTTAAAATGAGTGAGGATTGTGGGGAGTGACAGAGCACGTGTTCCAATGAACAACAACTCCCATGAGCCTACGCTCTTTCCCGAAGTCATCAAAGTACGTCTCATGTTATTATTTTGATTGAGTGACCCCTGGTGGCCAAAAATTCCATACTGCACGTTTAAGTGGGCCAGCTCATCTCGTGATTTTCCTCTGAGTGCAACGAAAATCTTTTTTTAGTGGTTGGTCACCTTCTAAAAATCATTCTTTAGCTCTCCAGATGACTATAATATACTCGTTGGCCTAGATTTTTGCATTCAAACACAGAGACCGTACAATGTAAACTGTAAAAAGTATGTTGTGTAAGCGTCGAGCGACTGAACACTCTTGTCTAAATGAATGTCCAAACCATCTGGGCCTGTTGTCAGCACTTCATTCATTTGAGACAAAGCTCCAACAGCAATTTCCGTATTATTTAGCAAGATCAAATCCAAAAGCTTGTTCCCAGACAACTTGTTTAGTTGATGGAAAAGATCACTTTAGTTATCAGTCCTGTTTAGTTCGGTTTCCATTTCCAGTCCTTTCCTCCCCTTATTTTTGAATTCTTCGGATTTATAACAATAGTTTTTGTTCTCATTAATGTTTTGAGTACCAAAAGTTGTCACTGGTGTGGAAATGGATGCTGTGACAAAGTTCATGTAATCTACCAAATAAACTTCTGTCCATTCCCCTTGAAGTTCTGCAGAGTTGGTTCTCTGACGTACAGTGTAGTGGATGTCCTAGTTCATTTAAGTTCTAACAAGTTGTGTCCCAATTCAGTGAGATTAGAGGGTATTTTTAAGCATATCATCTTTGGAGCTTCTCTGGAGTATGCAAAAATTAGTTTAATCCTACCTCCTGGTCATGCACCAAAATCTATTTGAGGAACTACATCCAGATACCTAGCTCCACCTTTTCACAAGCTTTCAATTGACTTCAAGATTTTTTTTTTTTTTTTTGATGAAACTACCCTTTTTTTTCTTGCCGTGTTGCTATTTTGGTAATCTACATGTATCCAAAGGAAGCCAATAAAGTTCATGAGTTCAGCTGAGAATCCAGTGATCCTCTATCTGAGGTGGTCTCTGTGAGGAATGTTGCTGACTGAGTCTTCTGCTATACCAGTAACAGACAGGCCAGCTGTGCATGTGATTCAGTCCTTCGCTTGATGGGTTTGTACGATTTCCCTTTAATAAGGGATTGAGATTATATATATCTTTATCTAAATGGACTTGTTTTTGTGCACACGTGCATGCGTTTGGTCTTTTAAATGTTTACTTTGAGAGTCAAAGAATGGATAAACATGTCTACCATCTGGCCATGAGAATGAAACTGAGTTATAGAGACAGACCGTGAAAGAAGACTGTGTGAATAATTTTTTTTTTTCTCTCACAGGAAGTAACCACCACAGTATCTGGGTCATTTCCAAAGATGAATGTAAATTTCCTGCCCTCTTTTTGCGAGTCATTGCTTTAGATTAAGGCTGACCATGTTCATTGGTATTTCAAAGTATTGTGGTATTTTGTTTATTTCTCATTCATCTTTTCATTACTGAGTGTTATTGGTTTGAACAAAAAAAATTAATTCTGTAAAATTAAGTTTGTGAATGTCACCCCCCCCCCCCCCAAACCTGACCTTTTGAACCTGCTCTGTTCACACTTCTAAGAAGAGGGCAGGAGAAATGTGAGGTTGACAGAATTACGGCGACTAATGCATTGCCCTTTGACCTTGTCAATTCTCAATGCAATTCAGAAATCATAAACTTTTAATGCCTGCACTAGTCAAAACACTTTTGTGTAGGATAATTCTCACGTACTGAACAACTGGCCTGTTCTGAGAGGTGGCACCATTACATGTGATTCTTGTACTCATGTAAACTCTCTGTTCTGACTGTGTTCTGAGTGCAGACTCTGCTATGTGCTCTCTCTCTCTCTCTTTGCCAACCACACTCACGTTTAGCAGGAAAACTACACCAACACTGGCAATGGATGCATTTTTGCTTTCACCCTTGGAAATTTTCAGGGACTTTTCAATGGTTTTACAATCATGGGAATTGTTAACACCAAGACTCAACAAAAATAGCTTTTTAAAGCCCCCATATTTTTTTAAAATGTAATGTTCTGTGGTAAAAAACGTATGACATCTTTAGCTTTAGTCTTTTTCTTACAGCAAAGTTGGCCAAAGTTATTTTGTTTGTAAGAGTCATGTTTGGTTATTGGCTGAACTAGATGGTGGGAGGAGTGGACACCATTGACTCTCAATGGAAGAATGGGTGGTCTGTCTGTTGTGGTCTCTACCACACACACAAACTGGTGTCTCTTTATGAGATTGCCTGAAGAGGAGGTGTGGTTTAGAGCCATTTGTCCCTCTCACTGTCAAACAAGAGAATGTCCACGCTGACAGTCCCGTTCTTTGTGTGTATGCAGCACCCTGTGTGTCTTTTGACTGAGAGACGAGGCGTGGGAGGTCAGATGAGGGAGGTGGCAGGAAATCGGTCTGAATGAGCCTGTGTGTGTGTGTGTGTGTGTGTGTAAGCAGCCTCCAACAGCTCCAACTGTCATTCATATCATTTGGGTGTCAGGCTCTCGTTGCAATCGAAAAAGCGAGGAAGAAAATAATCATAGCCAGTGTGAAACTGACAGATTAAGAATGAATACAAAGATATTCACAGTGCATCATCTTTGGGCTGATGATCAAAAAATGACAACACCAACTATGAAGTCAGTTCTTGCTGTGCATGTAGAGTAAAAGTTATTAAAGGAGTTAAAAGGATTAAGAATCTTCCAAAAGATTTTTGCTGTATTGTTGCAGATCATGGTGATAATGGCTGTTAAGCTACAAAAAAGCCATAAAATATAAGGACCTCATGTTCTAATGTCATGCAATTTTAAATATTTTTTTTATTTTTGGTGAACACTTACTTGTAAAAGTGGTTTGAAGATTTACTTATTCTGTGTGTGTTTCAAAGAGACATTTAAAAAAAGACGTGTCTTTAGCAGTCTGCAACACTAGTCCCATGCTATTTAATAAATGAAACCCTATAAAGGGGGAAAACACCCATTACTGTATCTAATACAAATGTTTAATACAAATACATTTTCTATTTAATATATTTTATTTTCAAAATCAAATGTATTTTTTGTGTGTGTGTATATATATATTAGGGGTGTAACGATACGCGTATTCGTATTGAACCGTTCGGTACGAGGCTTTCGGTTCGGTACGCATTATGGACCGAACGGTTCGTTGGACTAATTAATTATATTTGGAAAATAAAAAAAATTGTGAAATATAATGATATGCGTTCAACAAGGTAACCCAATAACCCAAACAACGTAACAGGCAACGTCCCTGACACCCCCGAAGAAGAAAAAAAACACCAACTTATATGTTTATGTTAGGCTACTCAGTCAGGCGCTCGCTCACTCAGTAATACACGCTGAAGGCGTATTGCAAAATGGCCAATGCGTTTAACAGACCAGAAATAGAAGATCCTCCAATAACCAACAGGTCTGGTGTTTGGGTGCACTTTGGATTCCCTGTAAGCTATAATGGTGATGACAAGAGAGTGGTGGATAAAAAAAACAACGATATGTCGCATCTAGGGTACACCAGCGAAAAAAAAACACCAGCGGGAATACTTGAAACATGTCAACTCATTTACGCCGACATCACCTTAGTGTTTCAGTATCTGGGAAAAGACGGAAAAAAGGAGAAACATACAAGCAACAAACTGTCCCCGCAGCATTTAGACAGACATTTCCAACGGATTCAAACAGGGCAAAAGACATCACCACGGTGATTGGTAGGCTACATTTACGTTATATCCGCGGATATGAGACCTTACTATTTACCATTCATTCTATCATCACCATTATAGCTTACAGGGAATCCAAAGTGCACCCAAACACCAGACCTGTTGGTTATTGGAGGATCTTCTATTTCTGGTCTGTTAAACGCATTAGCCATTTTGCAACGAGACTTCAGCGCGTACTGAGTGAGCTAGCGCCTTTACTCTGTAGTGGAAAACGTAGGTTTTAAGAACATGCTTAATGTAATTGAGCCCCGTTACAATATTCCTTCACGAGCCAATTTCAGACAGACCGTAATTCCTGCTTTGTTCCAAAAAACATAAGCCCTATAGAGAACCAATTGAGTAAAAACACACTCAATATAAAGAGTTATAGAGTTCCATATAAAAAGTTACATCTTTGTATTTGTTCATAACTAATATAACATTTTCATTTTTTTTTATAAGGAGCTGTTTTTGTTTTATACAGTATGCTTCTAAGAAAACACCATAGAAGATGGGTAAAGAATAGCTCCATCATTGTTCAATGTAAAAAAAAAACATACTTTGTTAGTTTTAATAAATAAAACATTTTTTAAAAATCAAGGAAATTTATCTGCCAATTTTTCTTTTTGCTGTATCTAAACGTACCGAACCGTGACACCAGTGTATTGTATCAAACCGAACCGGGAATTTTGTGAACCGTTACACTCCTCATATATATATATATATATATATAATATATATAATATATATAATCCCAAACTGTTTATTTAATTGCACTGTGTGTATATTTGTGCACGCAGGGGCAAGTTTGCAGTAGTGAAGAAGTGTGTGGAGAAGACTACTGGCAAGGAGCACGCTGCGAAGTTCTTAAGGAAAAGGCGGAAGGGTCAGGACTGCCGAGGCGACATTCTGAACGAGATCGCGGTGCTGGAGTCAGCCAAGGTGAATCCCTATGTGGTGGCACTGCACGAGGTCTATGAGACAACCACAGAGATCATCCTCGTCTTAGAGTGGTAAGAGACACACTCACACATTTATGTAGTGACATTCCCTGAATGTGAAAGTTAAGCGCATGGTGGAGTGTTTTATGAAAACTTGGACATTGCACACCATAATTTTGTTATTCCGAGTCACCAGGGCTTTTGAAGATTATAATTACAGGCACAAAGGAATGGCACAGCAGGCAAATCAAAACAGGAATTTTTCATAATGCTTTTGTTTGAAAGCATGTGTTTTGGAGCTTGTTTGTCTGTACCTTTCTGGATGTACCACAGACCACAGTTGAACTAGTTCTTCTTTTTAACTGAGTGAGCTGAATGTTCCAATACAATAACCATAAGAAGAACTCAAAGAAACAAATTCTCAAGTGAGAATGTGGCGTTCTAGTGTTCAGTCCTTCTGAAAGGTCAAATCTGAACACTTCTCAGAAAACACAGCAAAGTGACTGCATTATTTCTGGCCACACTGCAACCTCGCCAAAATCATACAAACCTGTTTACTTTGCCTTGCCATTTTCTGCTGAGCATCTCAAGAATCACTGAAAACATTTATCAGTCCTGACTCAGACCTATGAGTTTTAAGAAAAGTATTGATGACCTAAATTCTCTTCATGACTCGTACATTTTGCCACAAATGAAAATAGCTCACCCTTAAGTTGTTGGATATATCCATATGGCTTTCATTATGTAACACAAAATTATGGGGTTTCATAATTTTGTCCTTTTTCAAAGCTCAAAAGCTACAGTATCCATTCATTGTAATTAAATGGAAAAGAGCAGTTAGGACATTCTTTGAAATTTCTGAATTAAAAAAGGTAAATGTAAAAGTGTGAAATTATGTAAAAAAAAAAAAAAAATAAAGATGTGAAATGGGTTTGGAACAACATGGGCTGTAAATGTTGACTTGTATGAGTTATTCATTTAACACTTTGGTATTCCCCACATATTTGAGAAAATTGCTTACTGTATATTTTCAGCTGAAGCATAATCACACTATTTTAGTTTTACAGTAAAACTTTAGCTGATGACGTTCACTAACGACGAGGAAATGACAGGTCATTTAGTTTAAATGCTTTCGTAAGCTCTCTGTGTATCTGTCATTGAAACCTCCCTTATTTTTCCCCTTAATTTGCTAAAGGAATTTAGTTTTCCCCCTTACTTTGTGTTATTGCAAATTCTGCATAATATCAGCACATATTGGGTGATGATCTGTGTAGAGAGGTTGGATGACGTAGGTTTTGAGAATTGGTAGATTATATCTCTGTCTGAAAGGTAACCTGCCACAAAAAAAAAGTCATAGTTGTTGCACACGGCTAAGCCACTTCCTCTGAAGAGACAGCTGTATGTCAATCTGACACTCGTAAACACGCACATCGGCATGTGTGCAGACAACCTGTGGAGTGAGTTTACCTTATAAGGAAGGTAACTCTTCTCGTTTCTCAACAGTTGTTGTGCAAGTTCAGTTGCATCGGTCATGGTCTGGTTGATCTGTTTGCACGTAACCTATATAGATATACAAGTTCTATTTTTATATGAATAAAATGATATATTTTTTTGCTGCATGTTTGCAAAAATTCTGTATCTGCTTTCGTGTCAGAACAGTCTGTCTGGTTTGGTAAGGAACTATGCATCCACTTCATTTTACTCTGGTTTTCTGTTGTTGGTTAAATCCTTAAACTTGATTTGGGCAGGTTTGGCAGTAAAAACCAGTTAAACCGACGAGACACAGACAGAAAAGGACACTTTCAATTTCCATTTCCTGTGGCTTTTCTTCTTAAAGCAGAGCTGCGACATACTTGAGCTTGCATGTGCAATTCATCACCACATCCTCTGTCGTCAGAAGCAAACTGAATTTTCTTGCAAAAGTTAAAACCCTAGCTATTGTAAGACTGAGAATAGGAAGGGTCATAATTACATTTACCAAACACACACAGACACCCCACGCAAATTTGTGTCGTAACAACACCAGCATGACTATTACATACACACTAGCCACTTTTTCAAAAGCCACATGTACCTATATGTTTGGTGTCACATGAGAACTTTAGGATGTTTTGGGACTGGCTGGTAAATGGGTTAAAATGGGTCCGATCAAGTAACAGGCCGAACTATAGGTTAGAGAGTTTTCATCTTAACTATGATTCATACTCTCAAGCAGTCTGCATTTACATTGTAGGATCTAATAGAGATTTGAGGGCGATCTCCTTGTTTTGGGCTGTAAAAATGCACCTTGCTTTCTGTTCCAGAAAAAGTTTGTTTTGAGCAACAAATCTTTGACTTTGCTCCACATTCTCATGGTTTCAAAGCCATGGGGTAAACTGGAAATTCCTCTGTCATTGATCCTTTACCAGAGCAGCGGCATTTTGATCGGGTGAAATAAATAAAAATGAGACGTCCGCATCACCAGCCTTTTAAGTGCAATTTTTATTTTACATAATGGCTGCTCTTCTTGAGTCGATCATAAATCCGAGTCAGACCATGGAACCAATTTATAGATTCTTCAGATTTTCTCTCACACGCACAACGAAACCAAAACCTGTTTTTCCATATTTTTCATACATGAAAGGCTGTGAGGATTTTGACCCTGCACATGCTGCTGTTACTTCAGAAGACTGTTACTTCTGGGGAATTTAAAGTGAAGGGTTTATTCCATTAGCATGAAGGGATTGAGTTGTTGTGTTTTTGTTTGATTAAAGGGGGCGGCAAAAGGTTCCCAATATCCCAGTATAATTCTTCATAAGCCTCTAGTTGCTCATCTGATAAGCGATACCCAGAATCCCTTATTTATACAGCTGGATTCAACTGTTATGTAACACACAAACACACATCATCCATACAGACTCTCCACTGTAGAGGAAAAGCATGTACATGAGTGTCTGTTGTATAGGGCATGTGTGTGCGGCCAGAAGGCCACTACACATGGCCCTGATTTTCCCAATCTTTCATAGCCCAAAGGAGTATCTGCCTGCAAATCCTCTTGGTCACCCCTGCTACGGTTACACATGGATGAAGTTCTCAATCCGTCGGTACACAAGTCTCCCCTGATTTAATAATTGGCTGTCTTGTTGGAGAGTCCCAATTATAACGTGTGGAAACACCTGGTGTAGAGTTCAAACGACTCCACACATGTGGGTGGTGTGCTGTAGATTTATTGGTAATTTATGAGTTATTGTTTTGAGCTCATTATATGCTTGAAATGGCTTAAATCCTAAAATCAGATGGGACAATGAAAGGCACCTCACCCTCATCTCTGAAACTGTTATTCTAGGATGGTTGAGGGCGTGTTTGTCTTTTTGGGTGTCTCATCATAGATGTATTGAATAGAATTTATTTTTGTTTTTTGGCACAGTAAAACGCATCAATCAGGTCGTTTAATACATGAGAATATAATTTGAGTTCTAAATTGTAACTCTATTTTTTGTTTTTTCTCTTTCAGTGCTGCCGGAGGTGAGATTTTTAACCAGTGTGTTGCCGATAACGACGAGGCCTTCACAGAGAAAGACGTCATCCGATTGGCCAGGCAGATTCTGATGGGCGTGGCATGTCTCCATCAAAACAACGTAGTTCATTTGGACCTTAAGGTGAGTGTACTGTTTGTATGTTCGTATTCGTGCACATCATACGTCATAATGATGATTCACCCAGAGGCCTGGAATGTCTCAAACATCGTTTTGACCATTCTTGGCAGTGTGGGATTGAATCAGAACAGTTTTGTTGTAACCAATATGCCAGAAACGTACTTGAGGGCTGAAACGCCTGAGACGTGGTGTATGTGTGTGTGAATTCAAATACATTAATGTCCACAGTAATTCATTAAAATCACTGTTTTATGTCTGTGTATGTGGGTGTAACAAAGAAAGGAACTACAAATAGTTTGCCCTCTGTTGTTTTGGGTTATAGGACACCCTAATTTTTTAATTTATTTATCTTTTGGTTTAACACTTATTGCATAACAACATGAGGTGTAGGTTAGCGAAAAAAGTTAGATAGCATTTGCAAAAGTAATAGGACTGAATGACTTTTGATAGGGTGCTTAAGACAATTAACCAGGCTTGATTTAAACACCCTGTTGTAATAATGCCAAGTGCTTTAATCTAATTGTAACATTATTAATTTCATCAAGTATGCCCAATTGGGTGTGTAAAAGCTTTTTATGGCTCTGATCTCGCATCACGCGAGCTAGTTTTATGCCTCGGGATGTTAGACTGTATGAAAGCATTTGATTTTGTGGTGTCCATGCTTGAGGTGGATACTGTTTGATAAATGGTTAATGGAGCATTTAAAGAAGGTTACTTTTCACATGCAACTTAAATTCTGTTAAAATGTAAATGAAATATTAGTACCAAAAGTTTATTTTTTATCATCATCATTATTATTATTGGGGAACCGGGTTCTGCTCTGTAATTCAACGTTTCCTTTCTCTCACACCTGTAATGTCATCTCCAGCCTCAGAACATCCTGTTGACGAGTGCCAAGCCACTGGGTGACATCCGTATTGTCGACTTCGGCTTATCTCGGCGGGTGGACAGTGTGTCAGAGGTACGGGAGATCCTGGGCACTCCTGAGTATGTGGGTGAGTCGGACCTCCTTCATTTGCAAACCTCAAATCCTCCCGCGCACAAAAAACAGACACGTGAAGACTTGTCAGCTCAGTGTAGTGAAGAAGAGGGGTAAAACAAAAGCTTGTGTAAAACCTAATAAATCTTCATGTGACTATTGACTCCCTCAATCAGAGAAAATCTGCAGAAATCAGTATCATTGATTGTTTTGGAACACTTGCATCAGACTACTGAGATATTGAGAAGTGTGTGTGTGTGTGTAGCTGTGTTATGAAGTGTAATGAGACCTTTGTTTTTCTCTTTCCTTCAGCTCCTGAGGTCCTGGACTATGAGCCCATCAGCACAGCTACTGACATGTGGTAAGTTGAACTCTTTGAGTGTCTAGAGTCCAGACGTGTATGTGTGTTTGTGTATTTGACACTCATATGATGTTTTATAAAGGTAATTTATCACTGACTTTGAAAACTTTTCTTTTTTTTTCATCTGTTAGCTGATGATCATGTGATTTTTAAAACATCACATTTGAAGACATGTTTTTTCTGCCTGACTGATCGGTGTTGCTGCTTTTCCTCTACAGGAGCATTGGGGTGCTGATTTACGTGATGCTCACAGGCGAGTCACCTTTCCTGGGAGAAGAAAATCAGGAGACCTTCCTGAACGTCTCCCAGGTCAATGTGGACTACTCGCAGGACGTCTTTCAGGGTATCTCTGACCTCGCTGTGGATTTCATCCAGTCCCTGCTCATCAAAAACCCTAGGTAGGGATAGTTGGCTCTTAATTGTGAGTGTGAATGTGAAGTGACTTTGTGAAGCTGCAGTTCTCCAGTTTTGTTTGGGCAAACTTGCAAAGCCTGATTGACTGAGTGGCTTCAGTTGGCTCTGCTCCAGACATGTAATCTCACACTTGAATCTCTCATTAAAGTGTAATGGACCCTGGATCTTGAATTTCCAGTGAAATGATCCTTGCAGTCTTTTTCCCCACATCCCTGGGCTCTTTTGCTGCGTCTGATGAATGGTGAAAGCCTTTTTGCCGTCGTCACTGCTATATGGGAACTGATAGTAGCAGGGTCTCTGATCTAGAACTATAATCTGCATTAAACTTAATACTTGTAGATCATCACCACTGAAAAAGCACGAGAGCAAAAGTGATAGCTTAAAGCAACATGGAAAAATTATTCTGAATTTGAGTAATTGTGGAAGGAAAAAACACAGTCTGAGAGTCTTTCATTTGGTGGAGAAACCAAATGCTGATGAGAAGTGTAGTGCATCATTGCATAAAAAAAGCACACTCTTAACATTTTTCTCACATTTTGTAATTCTTTACCATAGACCAAATTTGCAGTCTTTGCTCACTTATTGCAAAGTATGTGTATATAATAATAATAATAATAATTATTATTATTATTATTATTAGAAAATAACAAAATAGACCTGTATCTATTTTTTTATAATTTTATTTCTATACTGGTTTTATTTATTTTGGATTTTTTTACATTTTTTTGGAAAACAATAAATAGACTGGTCTGTTTATTTTAGCTTACCAAATTATTTTTATATATATATATATATATATATATATATATATATATGAATTTTTTTTTTATTTTTGGAACGACAAAAAAAAATTTTTTTTTTATTCCACCCAAACAATATTTTTCTTTTTCATATTTAATTTTAAATAAAATAACCCAACCTATTATTTGAAAATGATGCATTAATTTTATTTAAAACAAAACTTTATTATTATTTTTTTTTTTTATACTTTTGCAGTACAATGATATACGAGAATATGACTTACCAACACTCTCAGTTGTGACCAGTTCTGAGATGTATGTTGTACAATCTGATATAAAAGATAAAAAAATAAATCACAAAGAATGTTTTTTTTTTTTTTTTTTTTTTCTTCTTTTTTTTTTATCTCTAGAAAACGGCCAACTGTGGAGCAGTGTTTAACTCATCCTTGGTTAAGTGTCGACTCTCATCACCACGCTGTGGAAGCCCCTCTAGATGAGCAAGAAGCCAGCCAATCCGAATCGGAGTCTGAAAGTCCTGTCCCTTCCCCAGAACTTGTCGTCATCCCTTCATATCCCACCTGGCTGGGCCAGGGGGAGCTGAAGACGGGTCGGGACACTTTCAGTTTCACAGAACCATTCCCACCTCGTCCCGAAATACAACAAGAACTCATCTGTTAAGCATGGACATGATTGGCCAGTTGGAGGGCCTCTGTGTTAACGACCTGCCAGACTGGTGTGGCCGTGTTTGGACTGGACCGTGGCGGTCGACTGTATGTGCGTTCGAAGTCTTTCTGACGTCTTGTGTGTGATACAGAGCCGTCCTGGTCTGTGAATGCGAGTTGACCTCCGTTATGACCACAGAGGTGTGCGCGTGTGTCTACAACAGATCGGAATCAGATTTATTTTTAAGCCCCTTAATAAAGCATTCTTAAGCTCTTGGTCCAGGTTCTTAACTCAACGCACCAAAATGGATTGTTTATACTTTTAGTGGATTGAACCTTCTCTGCTGTCTGTACTTGGTCCAAAACTCAAGTCAGAGTCTCCCCAGGAAGTGCCTGCTGCATTGTAGGAAGGAAATGGAAAGCTCTGATAAATCGACTGATGTTTTATACATCATTTCTCTTCACTGGACCACCGTATTATAAGATATTATAAAGAACTGACACTGCTGTTTTCCTCAAACAGTAGATTTGACATCATTCTGCATCTTTAGAAGTGGCACCTGCATTTTAATGAAGTGATTCACAGAGACTACTTCTGTTCTAGCACTTTTGGTGGGAATAAAGTTGTACTAAAACTCCCAACAAGCACATTTTAAGTAGTTCAACATGGTCATTCATACCCACAAGCCACTGTTTGTTTGATTTTTCTCTCACCGTTTCTGTACCACTTTTTTCCTTCACTTATTCATAACAAGTTCGCTATAATTGCACAAATGTCTTGTACCTTTTGTTGTTGTTTCCAATAGGAATTTTTTCCTTTTTGTAATATATTCTGTATGTTATTATTATTTTTTTGTGTGTGTTTGGTAAAGCATCATGGGTATCGAGAGGTAAACTTTCCAAGTCGTCGGTGATGGAGTGAGTCTTATGACTGAGGACCACTCAAAGTCTTCTGGGACAATCGTGGGAGATGTCTGCATTTTCAGAAGAACGGAGCACAGCAAAACAAGGCTTTGATTAATTGTATATTATTTTTATTTTAAAAAAAGAATGTAAAGGGTATTTTTCTACAGTTGTGGTATTTTGATTAATATGAGAAAATAAATTGAAATATTAATGTAGCTTTTCTTTTTTTTTTTTTACCAGTTGTGCTTATATAAGTTTGCACTTGCGTCCAGTTGGACTACTTATGTATTATTGGCATGCCTGGCAAGATATTAAAGAAAATAAATGATAATTTTGTATTAAACTTCTGAAGAATCTTGTTTGTTTACCTTCTAATAGGTTAATCTAAACGTTTCAAAGTTTGAGGTGAATAAGACTATTTTTTATTTATTTTTTTATTTTTTTATAGCTTTTGAAATCCATCAAGGCTGTATTTATTATCAAAAATAATATTTGTGAAATTACAATTTAATGTAACTGTTTTGTTTCAGCGTTTATTGAAAAGGTTTTTTTTTCTGTGACTGTAAAGCTGAATTTTCAGCATCATTACTCCAGTCTTCAGAAATCATTCTCCTACAGTATGCTGATTTGCTGCTCAAGAAACATTTCTCATCAATGAAAATCATTGTTCTGCTTAATTTTTTTATGGAAACCATTATACATTAAGGTTGAACATGGTTCAGAAGAACAGGGTTTTTTTTTTTTAGATTTTTGTAATATAAATTGAATTACTGTCATTTTCGATCAGTTTAATATCCTTGCTGAATAAGTATTCCTTTCTAAAATTATATAGCTGTGTGTGTATATATAGATATCCATAAACCAGCCATGACAAAAAATATTAATATTGTAAATTAATGTAGTGAAAAAAATTCCAGAATCAGTTTTAATATTTAGAAACATAAGTTTTAAAATATTCATAGACCACAAATGAAAGTGTGCAAAATGATCCTTGACTAAGGCATCAAGTTTCCACATTCCAACCATCAAGGTTACATGGAATATGAAATATTGCTCCTCCTTGCAGTTTTCCTAACCATGTGAGACTGAGGTAAGCTCTTGAAATGACCGAGAGGAAAATCCATCATTTTCTTTGCCAGTTTTCCCTCAGAACAGTAGGATTTTCTTCATTTGGATGCACTTATCATGAACTCTCACCCTGAAGCGTCTGGCATGCTTTAACCTACAGTAAATGGTAAATGGACTGCATTTACATAGCGCTTTCAACAGACCCATGGCCATCCAAAGCGCTTTACAAATTGCCTCACATTCACCCATTCACTCACTCATTCATACACCGACGGCGACAATGAAACAATGTAACAGGTAAATATGAAAGATCTATCCTCTATCTTCCAAGATGCTCCGAGAGAAAACTTGTCCTGCCTGACGCAAAACGCAATAAACTCACTCTTATGTACATCTCTCAGTCACTTTGGAAGTGAAAAGGGTGAAATCTTACCAGACCTTTCCCTATGAAAGAAAGTTGTTTTAAATAGCAATTTTGATAAAAATAAAAAAAGTGTGCCTTTACTCTGAATTTTCAAACACACAAGCAGGAAATGCCATGTGTTTAAGAAAAGAACGTGTTCCTGAATTCCTCCACACACACACACACACACACACACACAGATTGAATAACATTGATGTCTGCCAATAATTGTTTTAATGTGCTTTTCCTCTGCATGTTAGCATTCTTCCTGCACACACACACACACCCTGGTCTCTGGAGTTCCCGTTTCTCAGGGGAATTAGAGGAACGCAATGCTGTTTTTCAGGAAAGCAGATTTTCTTTCCTGTCCTTTCTGTTCTCATTCCTTTCCTTCTATCTTCACCTTCAAATGAAGCTGCATTACTTCTGCTCACTAACAATACAATGATGGCCAATATATTGTTAATATGTCCATAATATAATGACAGTAAATGTAATGCATATACATAAGTGTTGACATGCTTAAGACTACAGCTTTTTATCATAACAGTCCTAAAAGATTAATTCATAAAATTGTAATCATTAAAGTTTAGTTATTAAAATAAAATCCGCAAATGACTCTCAAGTGAGTTTTCATGATATTTTGGAAGGCTCATGTTTGAAGGATCTCGATGCTGATGAAACGAGCAGTGATTGGTCGCTCTGTGTTTAATCTCTTAACCTCTCCTCAGTTTCCCTGTCCTCCCTCATACTCTGACATTATGGTGCAACTGAAACTCATTCTGAAATGTCATCTCTAATTTCATCCTCCAATTCCCCACAGCATAGGGCTGCAGTAACGAGGAAAGTTCCAGAAAGAGATCAGGAATTCAAAACACATGGGAACAAAGAGGAATCTTGAGCCGCTCACCTTTGGAGTTACATAACCTGTGGAGGACAGAAAAACATTTTGAAGGTGATGAAGCACAAAAATATTCTGTTTGGCAGGTAATGTTCTCGATAACTTGTTCAAATAAATTAATACAAACAAAAAACCAAGAGAGAGATGAGTGTTTTAATTTTATTTGATTGCATGCAGATGTCTTGATTGAAATATTCAGACTTGTTATACACATCTTTATTTCTATGTGATATGTTTTTCTTTATTATTATTGTGTTCTTAGTCGAAATTGTAAAGCTTTTGTGACTCATTTTTACGAAGCGTGTTTTGCGTTATTTATCTAAATTGTTCTGGGTTGAACTGGTGTTGTTATAGAACTTGAACTAGAATTAGAGTTATAACACATTATTGTTTTGGTGAATGTCTGTTTCTCTGATCGTAAAATGTCTGTTTATTTATATATTTATGTATAACTATATTATTAAGCGTTTATACGTCATCCGTTGCTTTAAATGCTAAAGCTCAGACTGGCTGTGTATAAAGGTGCTATTAAAATGAATGATGCTTTTATCTGATGCAAATGTATTAATGCAGTTTCTTGCTTTTTATCTGTCTCTCTTGACTTTTTGTCAGAGTGTGACAAGCCTCCTTTCTCACGTCTCATTTTTAACCTCTGTGTCTATCCTTGGAGGCAGATCCGAACTCTTGCATAACCAGGACATTCCTTTACGCCTCTGACCCCATTACAGCTCATTAAGGTGAGACAGACAGAGGAAAAGGAACAAGAGTGAGAGCGAAAAGTGATCATGACGATGATCACATTAATGGTCACTGAAAGATGAAAGGTGGGAGTCATGTCTGCTTCGTGGAAGTGGGTTCATAATGTGTGTGAGAGTTTCCTTTGTCATGCATGGAGCAATGAATGTTTCAACTTACTTTTCACAGGGTAATATATCATTTATCTTGAGGTCAGTGATGGAATATGAGTTTTTGTTTACTCTAGTGCTGCCTTAAGTTCACCCTGTTTGACATAACCTCTCTTATGGAACAATATTATTCTGAAAACAGATGTCTGCTCTGTGCTACATGTCCTTTCATAAAATTGATTTGGAATATTCTTGCCTTCCAAGCTATCAACATATTTCATGCTCTGTTTGTGGTGGATTTAATGCATTGGATGCAGAAAACAACCTCATCCGGGGCCTGTTTAGACCGGTTCAGATTTGTAGTTGCATTGACATATTTTCCCTTCCTCCACTACCACCACAACAGAAATGAAATCAAATCAAATAAAACTATATATACTGTATCAATCATAAATGTGAAATAAAGGTATTATGTAAGAAAAGCTGTTTTGACTTGTTTCTGCTGTATGGACTAATGCTCTTGTAATCTGCTGTACGGTTGCTCACAGAAACATATTCCTTTCCGGATCTGTCTGAAATTAAACACTGAAGACAGAGTAATAACTTCTGAAAGTGGAAAGAGCTGTGTTTACTTGTTTATTTTGTAAGAGCTATAAAAATAGGCTTATGACTCATTAACAAATTAACTTATGAACATTGACAAAGTAAAGCTTTCAATATCTTCAAAGTTTATAACATCTTCTATTATCAGCAAAACTGCTTATGTGAAGTTAAATTAAAACAATAAGATAAGCATCATATTTATTATAAGCTTTTTTATAGTAGTGACAGCAGCACTCAAGCTGCACGACCTCCACATGTTTGTGTCAAAACTGATGATCATGTTCTCCAGCATGAATTGAGATGATCTGGAGAACGTCATGTTCCTCAGTGGAAGCAACAACATTTGACCTTCAGTTCAAAGAAGTTCATGTTCTCAAAGTCACAAATGCTTAGAAATAACTCAGAATTTAAAATATATATTCTTTGTTTGTTTTACATAAGCATTCTTTTTTTATTATTAATCTCTTTTTTTTTAAACCCATAAACTTTCCAGTTATTTCAAAGTTTAAGTTATGTTAATTGTGTTTAGTCCCCTGTGGTACAACCACATTTTCCCACAAATCAGCTATTTTTGGTCACACTCTATTTATTCTATGTTCTACCAGTTTAAACAAAAAATGTCTTACAAAAGATCAAAACACTCTTGAACTAAGAACTTTTCTTTATCTCTAAATAATATTTGTTTTTCTGCCTTTGTAAGGGTGAGCAGATGTGACATCTGAATCTAGATCATCATTCCAGGACCATGCCTGAGAGAATCTGTGTGCGTGTTTATGTTCTGCTATATCTTATCTATTATACTGTACATGGGATTGTGCCATGTGCTTGCGTGCAGCATGAAGAATTATAAAGGTATACACTCTCCTTAACAGCTGCTTTATCAAACCCAACATGATATATCATAAATAACTTTACAATGGATCTGAATTCATTCCCCTTGAACTTCATTTCTGCAGGAGTGCCAGCGAGAATTCATTTGAAGCTTAAGGTTATGCAATTTATTCTATGGTTTACTGATGTGTGTACTTGTGTTTGTCTGTATTCTTAAAGAATATGAGTATTTGAGTGTTTTTGCCAGTTTGTCATATTTCTTTGAATACTTCTTGCTGTAATCACCTAAATCTTACATCATTAAAATAAACAGAGACATTCCTCTTATGAGAACAATGGAAAGGGGATGGCAGGTCATTATAATGTGTGTGAAAAACAATGTTATCACTGAGGCAGGGTCACTCACAAGGCTGATAGGAAAAGGTGTATCCCAATTGATTACTTTAGACCCCCCATCCCCGAATTAAATCGAGTAGCGTTTGTATAGCTACACAACATGAATCATGACCACACCCACTCAGCTGTCAATCATGTCAGTAGGAGACGCCCACTCCGTTTCTGATGGTTTTTCCTCGTGGTCTATAAGAGAATGATCACCTGTATATTTTGGAATCAACTGACTAATTTGTTTTATTAATAATATTGATTTGAATTGAAATTATTTTATAATATTACCTGTATTTTATCTTAACACTTCAGGTAAGTATAAACGCAACACACTACAGTACAGCATTCAAAACAGACTAGCAACAGGACGAAAGTTGCAGGAAATAAGCAAGTAATATTAGTACAGAATTAACAGAAAAATTTGTGAAAACAGTGACATCATGCACATTCATATTATGTGTTCAGTCTATAGGTATGTGCACAGATCCGTGGTGTTTCATTACCAACTGGCCTTGCAAACAGCATTTTTAGATGTTTTTGTGGATCCGTGTGAAAGGGGATCATTTGACAATGTTGTCTGTGAATGTACCCAACACTCTCTAAATACTGGCATATTTGCATATATGTGTGCATATTTTGCAAAAAATGTAAAAATGTATTGTTTCTATAGCTATGTAGGCTACAGTATATCTATATAATGAGCATCTTTAAAACCAATAGTGTTATGTTTATCCGTTGATTTTAATTTGATTGTGTCATTCACAATGCTTCATGGGATTGTACCATGAGTTTTGAGCCGTTGTTGAGAAACTGGCTTTTGGCCATAAAAATCCAGCATAAAAAGTCCATTATTTTACTGTTAATAACTGGCTATTTTATAATAAATTATTTTTAAACTTAAAAAAAAAGGTTTTCTTTGACTATTTTCCTGGAAAACAAGGACAAAATATTGATAACCAAAATGATTTTGCAGTGTAGTTTGACCACAATGATAAAAATTGTGTTTTCTATGCTTCAATAAGTAAATTATGAAGTGTAAGCATTACACATTTACTAACCAAACCCTGAAGGATGCAAAGTAGAAAATAACATGAATATCTGCATACTAGAGACTAAACAGGTCTAAGACACGTGAATGACGGGAAAACAAACCTTCTTGCACGCTCTCACACCGTCTGTTTGCTGGAGAAGTTCACATTAATAAGGTTTATTTATTTATAGCTCTAGAAAGTGAGCCTGTAGGATCCAATACTGCTTTATCAGAAGGGTGATCGTTTGAGTTCCAGCCCACAGTAAAACATGACAATCACCAGAAAATTCCTGTGAGTGTGTGTGTGTGCTTGAGATGTGTGTGTCCATAAATAACATTATTATCTTGTCTTCTTCAGTAAATCGGTTCTTTAAATTAAACAAGGACATATTCTAGTGATGGTTCTGTTGAAATATGAGCGACCTAAGGTGAAGGAGGATACAGCGCTCAGACTAAACTCATCTCCAGTCTAAATCACAACGAAGTTTGAAAAAAAAATCAATGGAATTCTAAGCTTTCGAGCAAGGAATGTAAGAAGGAAGCACATCTTCTCAAATGTGCACTCTCTCTCTTGGCCTGTCAGTCATAGAGATGTAGAAGAACAGCATGTACAAGTCAGCTGATGAATGTAATGAATGTAACAGACTCTTTAATGGTGGGCCATGTTGTCACTGTGGAACCATCGTTAAACAGCATATTATAGGCTTTAAGTATAACCCAGATAACGCACGTATGTCTCCAAGATGTCTGTTAAAGATCACTTAATCTGGAAAGCATCTGCTGTGTCTAGTGTCTAGATCTAGTTTTACATAAATTCTAAATAATAAACATCTTAAAGATGTTTTATAAACATCTATTTGACATCTTATAGGAAATGTCCTATAGACATATACTGTATCTCACAATTCAGACTTTTTTTTTTTTATAAAACACAATTCCGAGAAGAATAGCCAGAATTGTGAGATATAAACACACAATTGCTAGAAAAATTGCAGAATTAAGAGTAAAAGTCGCAATTACCTTTTGTGATATTTTTTTATTCTGTGACAGAAATGGGCTTCTATACAAATAACATATGAGACAGATACTGTGATTTTTGGAGACGAATAGGCAGCTTTACCACAACAGACAGGTGGTATCTCATGCTTCTGTTACATGGGAACCATTAAATTAGGTCAAAGAGCCTGAGGTGATGTTATGAAACCAGAGGCTTCTGCAACAGGAAGTCCATGCATTCTTTCGTGGGACAGCACAGCACACTGGCATCTTTTACACTAGAGTTTATCCCAACAAAACAGTAGGAAGGTATTTTTCAACTCTTGTTGGGGTCTACTTCTGTGTGTTATTATGCTTCCTTGGGCCTTTACTGTACAAATACTGCAGCACACGCTCACATAAGTTCCTAGAGCTGTTTTAACCTTCTTCTGCCTTTTTTGTGTTTATATTATTGCTTATTGCTTATTTATAAGATATGTCAGTGGCATCTTCACATTTTGTTCATGAAAAGAAATTTATAACTGTGAAAAAGTGATATAGCCATTTATAATCATAATACATTTATAATAAAACATAAAACAAGCTAAAAAGTTGGCAAGAGAGCTTCTGGCAGTTAGGGAAATTATATCTCTCTATAATTCAAAGACAAAATAATCTCTTAATATAACTTGTGAAAAACCTCACAGACAGGAAACCTGGTTCACATAGCCTCAAATGTTTTTTTTATGGTTCATTTCACTGGTGTAGGCCTAGGTGTTTTCTTTGCACTTCCTATATGTGTCTTTGTAAATGGGCTTTCAAAATGTCACATTAATAGCCTGGTATCTTGGGAAATATTTGATGAGTTTAATATTCCTGGCTCTATCTAAGAATAAAATTCTTTGATTCAGGCATCACAGTTAAATGTGTATCTCATTCTAGGCCAATGAGATATTGCATAACATCAGACCAGAAATCAAGTGCCATCCTTTTAAAGTAGGCTACTCTTAGTAAAAGTAGTTTATTATTTAAAAATTGTTAATAGTCAAATTTTTTTTCATTCACATTCATGATAACCAAACAGTATTTAAAACATCTTTTCATTATCACAGCCGTCCTCAGATCGGTTGTAGCTGTAGTTCTGTGCTAATGTGTAGTTCTGTAGTGCCTCCTGGTGGTTTGAGAGGGTACTGCATATGCCATTGCTAGACTCTAGAGCAGTGGTCTCAAACTGAATTCCTAGAGGGCCACAGCTCTGCAGAGTTTAGCTCCAACCAGCTCCAAATCACACCTGCTTGGAAGATTCTAGTAATCATGAAGACCTTGATTAGCTGGATCAGGTGTGTTTGATTAGTGTTGGAGCAAAACTGTGCAGAACTGTGGCCCTCCAGGAATTCAGTTTGAGACCAATGCTCTAGAGGGAGTGTGTTACCTGTTAGAGGCACACATGGCATGCGTATTGCGCACTCGAACCATTAAATAAGTTGCAGCCTGTTGATGTTACCAGCCTACATAAAAAGGCTATAATATGCCATAAACACACAAATCATGTTCATCCACACCAATGCATGTCCTAAGAATACATAGACATGTTGCACATATACTGACACTTGTAAGTAAAAAAAAGAGCAATTTCCCTATAGCTCTCCCATAGGCCCTCAATGCTCTAAATAGAAACCAAAATCAGTCTTCCATTTAGATGAATGATATTCTTTTTTGATTTGAGACTGAGAGTAATTTTTGCAACTAACAGATGTCACTATTCATAGCCTGCCCCGCACTAACAAACACATTTGAGGCCTCAAGTGACATGTTGAGGAGAATCATGACTATTATGAAATCAGCTGTAACCCCTATATATGTGCAGTTGTATGATGCCCTTTTATAATTTATAGAAAAACATTTTGAAGGATGAACTTGTTGCTCTTAGAATTTACAATTGATGAGGGCAGAAGCTTTCAAACTTTAAAAAGGTCACAAAAGCACCATTAAAGTATTTGTAAAAAATTTCTACGCTACTTGTGAGCTTTACATCTATTTACTGCATGCATATGTGTTCTGAGGCCATATGCTTGCTTTGGATGAGAAACAGACAGAAATTTAGGCTGATAAGCCTTGTGATAGAATCAATGAAATGAGGTTGAAAACCATATCATTCCAAATTCACAATATTCATGTATCATGCCCCCCCCCCCCACCCCAGTTAAACAGATTTTATATATATATATATATATACAACCCGTATTCCGGAAAAGTTGGGACGTTTTTTAAATTTTAATAAAATGAAAACTAAAAGACTTTCAAATCACATGAGCCAATATTTTATTCACAATAGAACATGGATAACATAGCAAATGTTTAAACTGAGAAAGTTTACAATTTTATGCACAAAATGAGCTCATTTCAATTTTGATTTCTGCTACAGGTCTCAAAATAGTTGGGACGGGGCATGTTTACCATGGTGTAGCATCTCCTTTTCTTTTCAAAACAGTTTGAAGACGTCTGGGCATTGAGGCTATGAGTTGCTGGAGTTTTGCTGTTGGAATTTGGTCCCATTCTTGCCTTATATAGATTTCCAGCTGCTGAAGAGTTCGTGGTCGTCTTTGACGTATTTTTCGTTTAATGATGCGCCAAATGTTCTCTATAGGTGAAAGATCTGGACTGCAGGCAGGCCAGGTTAGCACCCGGACTCTTCTACGACGAAGCCATGCTGTTGTTATAGCTGCAGTATGTGGTTTTGTATTGTCCTGCTGAAATAAACAAGGCCTTCCCTGAAATAGACGTTGTTTGGAGGGAAGCATATGTTGCTCTAAAACCTTTATATACCTTTCAGCATTCACAGAGCCTTCCAAAACATGCAAGCTGCCCATACCGTATGCACTTATGCACCCCCATACCATCAGAGATGCTGGCTTTTGAACTGAACGCTGATAACATGCTGGAAGGTCTCCCTGCTCTTTAGCCCGGAGGACACGGCGTCCGTGATTTCCAACAAGAATGTCAAATTTGGACTCGTCTGACCATAAAACACTATTCCACTTTGAAATAGTCCATTTTAAATGAGCCTTGGCCCACAGGACACGACGGCGCTTCTGGACCATGTTCACATATGGCTTCCTTTTTGCATGATAGAGCTTTAGTTGGCATCTGCTGATGGCACGGCGGATTGTGTTTACCGACAGTGGTTTCTGAAAGTATTCCTGGGCCCATTTAGTTATGTCATTGACACAATCATGCCGATGAGTGATGCAGTGTCGTCTGAGAGCCCGAAGACCACGGGCATCCAATAAAGGTCTCCGGCCTTGTCCCTTACGCACAGAGATTTCTCCAGTTTCTCTGAATCTTTTGATGATGTTATGCACTGTAGATGATGAGATTTGCAAAGCCTTTGCAATTTGACGTTGAGGAACATTGTTTTTAAAGTTTTCCACAATTTTTTTACGCAGTCTTTCACAGATTGGAGAGCCTCTGCCCATCTTTACTTCTGAGAGACTCTGCTTCTCTAAGACAAAGCTTTTATAGCTAATCATGTTACAGACCTGATATCAATTAACTAGATGTTCTCCCAGCTGAATCTTTTCAAAACTGCTTGCTTTTTTAGCCATTTGTTGCCCCCGTGCCAACTTTTTTGAGACCTGTAGCAGGCATTAAATTTTAAATGAGCTAATTAAGTGGATAAAAGTGTACAATTTCTCAGTTTAAACATTTGCTACGTTATCTATGTTCTATTGTGAATAAAATATTGGCTCATGTGATTTGAAAGTCTTTTAGTTTTCATTTTATTAAAATTTAAAAAACGTCCCAACTTTTCCGGAATTCGGGTTGTATATATACATATATATACATATATAAAGCATGAAAGAACTTAAAGGTTTGAAATGACATGATAGCAAGTAAATGATGACACGTGTTATTTATTTTATTCACATCATTACTACTTTAATGCAGGGTTATAAATTTCGTCTAACAGTGGGGGGGGGGGGTAATTGACATCTCTCTCACAGGACTTGTGCGTGTGTAGGTGATGTAAAAAAACAAAGCAGGCATTTGGACCAAAGCACTGTGAGGCAAGGGAGGGGAGACTCAAAATCTTTCTAAACTTGACAACCCTCAGATGGGGGGTGCTGTCCCTCCATCCCCTCTGGGATTTACGCTTATACTTTAATGATATATTCAGAAAAACAGTACATCTTTTCTGTCAGTTAATATAATTGTTATTCACTTAGGGTGAATCCTGGTAAATTGGGACACTTTTTTCCCATTTACATTACCTGAGTTAACCTTGTTTAAAGTCGATAACATTCCTTAATTAGTTAGCCTCCATGGGCCATGTTTGTCACGGGTCATTTACTGGGTTGAATGCTCTGAGCTGTCTGATCTGTGATCTGTTGACTCAGCACTTTGGACAAGTCCAGTTAATCTTGTGATTCTAAATTTACACACTAGTGCTGATTCACCCATCCTCCTCTGTGTAGCTCTTCCCTCATTAGAGAGACAGTGACATATTCTATAGACAGTGACCTCTTGGCATTTGAGCTCTCAGTTTCAAGCCACTGTTTGTGATTCTCTGCTGTTGAAAAATGTATATTGGTCACTTTTGTATCAAAAAGGGAAAAAGGCACCAGGCTGTATGAGGTAGAAGATGGTTACATCAAGCATTATTTAATCTGGGTTAGGCTAAGAAGTAAAAAATAAATAAATAAATGTGTAGGACAGTGAGACAACAGAAAGTGGTCTTATACCAAGGTAACCACCATCATGCAAAAAGCAAACCAATGAGGAACAGTGAAAATAGTGAGGGAAAAATGACCTTTTTAAACATTGGGAAGGTCTTACTCTAGCAGTGCTGTCAGAACCACCCTGCCCAGGAAACGGTGCTGCGTTGAACACTGTTCTGATGACACAAGAGTTGCAGCTATGGCAGCTGAGAAGGCCAATCTTTGTGTTCTGATGAAATCGGTATAAATACGTGTTTAATACTGCAAAATCCTCTCGATGTTACAGTAACTGCCCTTGCCGTCCAGAATAAAAGAGAACATCCCAATCGAGTGAAGGGATTTGTGGAAACTGTACTTATTAATTATTGTGATCCAACATTTGTCTCGCATTTCAGGATGAAAAGACACACATTTCAGGTGAAGGATCCACTTTCCATCCATCCAAGACTGTGTTCTGATCTATATGACCTTATTATTTTGAGTATTAGGCTTATCATTATTGCTGATTGTTGTGCTATGATATTGTAATATTTACCATTATATAATCAGAGACGTATAGAAAAGCTTATGAAAGTGTCACTCCACAATACAATAGCAAAATGTATAAATTAGGGATGCACCGAAATGAAAATTCTTGGCCGAAACCGAAAACCGAAAAAGAGAAAACCAAGGCCGAAAACCGAAACCGAAACACCGAAAGAAATTATCCCAATTATTAGTACCATTGCTATGACCGTGTACTAACTTTACTAAAATTAAAACATTGCAATTGCATAAATTAATATTAAAGTTTCAAAGATAATTACAATTACATAAATTATAAAAAAACATAAAAATGCATAATTACAAATTATGCAAATATTTATTAAGCACATTGCAACAATGCACAGTATAAAATAAAATTCAAACTAAAATTTAATCCCACTCATCTGTATATTAAATAATAATGTACAGACCTACTGGCCTGCAGAAAGGTTTTAAAATTAACTGTTCTCTCATAAAAAGTGCATTTAGGTGAAGAGCATTTGAAATTTTTCTCTGTAGTACTAGAAAGTGCATTACTTCTCCAGTAGGCAAGACTGTTATCACTTCTGGGGATGGGGACTTCAGACAGATAACCATCTAGCTGTTGAGCAGTTGAGCTTGTCATCTGCCTGACATTTGAGAAATATTTGAGAGAGTGTATTTAAATAGGGCCAGGGCATAAATAAACATTTTTATCAAATTAAAGCAGAAATCTAGCAAAAAATCTAGCAGAAATATGGCTACAATCTGATATTATGCATGTATATGTATATGTGTGTGTATTATATATGCAGAGACGAGTCTTTTTTTTTTTTTGCGCTCTGATCTCAGTCTCCTGCGCTTGGCGCTTCTCCGTCTCCACGCGGGTTCTCCGCATCCAGCGCGGCCTGGAGCATTTCTCGTGTGCTCTGCCATATTTCCGCGTCCAAGTAATGGTCTTTATAACGCGGATCAAGCACATTCGCGATGAAGTGCGGAGGATCCGAAAAGATCTCAGTGAGACGTGTGCTAACAGACTCTATAAGACTGTACTTTTCTTTGTTTTCACTTCGTGGTCCGTCTCAATCTCTTTGTTAGGAGACGCTTTAGTGCTGCGAATAAAGGAATAAGAATAGAGAGAATGTTCTCTATTAAGACCCACTGGTGTGAAGTGAATGACGCGGGGAGCTCGTGGTCTGCGCTATGCAGGTGCATGTGCAGGTCGCGGTTTCTGTTTGCGTCATCATAACATTTCGGCCGTGTTGTTTCGGTAATAAAAGTGTTTCGGCCGAAAACCGAAAATGCACTTTTTGGCCATTTTCGGCCGAAAATTTTCGGTGGCCGAATATTCGGTGCATCCCTAGTATAAATATGTATAGTATTTTTATGTTACATTAATCAGTGTCTACACATCTTCTCAAGGAAAGGATATGGGCCAAAAGACATTGTAGTTACTAAATAATATTTAGACAGACTTAAGGAAGTTCCAGATCTTTACTTGTGCTCTTATTATTTCAATTATTTTGTCTTTAATGTAAATAAACGTGCAAACAATATACTTGCTCTTGTGAAATTATTTAGACGTTAATTACATTGTGCAAGCTGTCTCTTTAATTCCAGTGGCTTATATATACATGCTGCTGCTGATCGTGTTTACATTTTTGACACACCCACCGAACAAGAGAAAACGTATCTCAAACCCCGTTGCACACCTTTTTCAGGAAACATGTCGTTCGAACCGGAAACCGCAGCAAAACGTTGAATGAACACCGGTTTGAGTTTGAACTTGCCCCAGGTAACTTCGATCACGTGACCAGGACCGGGCCGTTCGTGACGTCACTTTCGTCTCGTTCTGGTCAGCTGACGTTCGCGAGTCAGAAGCTTCAGACCAGCAACCCGTTTCAACTGTTTCAGTAAGTTACGTTGTTCTTGCTAAAAATAACTTTATTCTCACTTGTTAACTATATTGAAACGTCCAGTAAGATGTATTTAGAAGAGAAGAGCGTGTTTTCTTTCAGCTTTTTGGAATGCACGTGTTGTTGATTGTTTACGTTATCTGAGGTAACAACCTGTCCGGGATAATTAGCATTAGCGTTTTAACTCTGGTATTGCTGCTTAGTTGTTGTCATTTTTTAATGTTTTATTCAAGTTTAAGTTTGAACCTTATAGGAATACCCTTCCATTAGTAACAATAGAAAACTGAAGTAAATAAAGTGCCACTTTACGTTTCCCTGCTAAGTTACTTGTTGACACATAAGCTTGGGTTGACAGCTAACGTACATGAATTTCCTCTGTCAGACTAGTTAATAAACCGATGCCTGTGTTTACCCCTTCTTGCAGTTCAACGATAAAATACGAGTTATTTTATCATTGCGGAAGTGATTTCCGCTTGGTATTTAGTATACAAGAACTGAAAAAAGGGGTTCAGAAAACTCTTGACTGCTCACCATTTAGCAAAGCAACTAATATAACGTTACTGATAATATAATCTCTATGTGTGAATGTCTTTGTATGACGTTATGTTGTGTTACGTTATGTACATGTAAACAGTGTAACATGTAAAAAATAAATTAAATAAATTACTCAAATAACTAAACCATTTTATTAAATAAATAATACATCTAAAACAGAGCTGTAACGTCATTACAGTGAAGTGAGTAGGAGACAAAAAACAACAACAACTTAATAATGTAGTGTAATAGAAACTAAACATTTTCCAAATAATACAAAACAAACAGTTATTGCAAACTCTTCTCAGTCTTCTCATATTAAATTAATGTATTGTGTTAATTATGGACACACTGCTTTGTAGTGCAAACAGTTTTGTTGTTTACTGCGCATTGTTATTCTTCTCATTATTTCCCTACAGTGGCTAATGAACCCTATGTCTCGCACATTCACATAAAACGGCTTACTTATGCATTTAAGAATAAGGTGGATAGGAGAATGGAGAAAATGTCAGGATTCAACTGAAAGAGTATCTGCATCTTGATAATTACACAAGGTGCTGCATTATTCAGCACATGTGGAATTGCCTATGAAACAAAGACTACTTATGTCTCATTTATACCACTTAAAGTTGTAAAATAGACGTTATAAAAACATTTAATTGCTTTTTCTCCTCTATCGATTTTCTTTGTGTCTTAACCTGCCAAAAAGTGCCTCTGTGTTGGTAATGTTTAGTATGGAGAGTCACATGGCGCAGCTTAATCCATAATCTGCTCCCTGTGAGGAGCCCATCGTACAATTATTCTTAATGAATAGTAAGCTTCTTTCATGCAGAGTGAGGGGCTGCTTTGAAGAATGGGCTACAATTTACAATTCACTACTTTGATTGGACCACACGCATTTGACTGGGAAGATCAGGATTTGTCCTAGGACAGCACATTTCATGCAGTTGTAGCGGTAGGTCCAGGGAAAGTTAAGTTCATTGGGTTATTCTGTGTAATGACTGAATGCTCCTGTGTGTTTTTCTCAGCTTTTTGTAGCATCACATGCGATGAGAATGATGAAACGGCACAGAAGCATAACATTCTTTGCATGTCCTCTGGGCACAAGACTGTGGAATCTTTCCTAAAGATTTTTACTGGATTGTCTTATTGTTTCTGAGAAGTTATTAGTTCAGTATAGTCTAGATGGAAATGCATAATGCTCTTGGTATTATGAAAGGAGGCAGAAGCTTTGCCTTTAGTAGTAGGGACTGGTCGATTAATCAAAATCAGTTCAATTATGATTTTAGCGATTAAGAAAACAAGACAATGGGGATATAATTATTATTATTGTACCAAGTTCCATTTTTGTTATTTCCTTTCCTTTACAGCAGTTTGATTTGGCTCCACCCTCAATGTTTAGTAGGTGGTGCGAGTGATTGTGTAACATACTTTGTCTTATTTTAGACTCATACTTTTCTCTATCTGTCTGTATATCTATATATTTCTTTCTCTGTTTTCACACACACACACACACACACACACACACACACACACACACACACACACACATATATATGGAAGTGCATCTCCATAACTGAGGCCGATGTGATATGCATCTCAATGTATAGCCTACGATACACCAAAGATGCATATTATATAGAAGCTACCAATGCAATACGATTCACCCCATTACGATGCAGTGCGATCTGATTACGATTCGATTAAATCCAACACGATGCGATTCAATGCAATACGATGCAATGGAAAAAAATATGATGCTATTTTATTCAATATGGACAGATAGTTCAATATTAGGGCTGTGCCGATCACGATCGGCCGATCGTTAATGCGCATCTCGTCAGTAAAGCCGGTTCTCTAATCAGCCTTAAATTCCATCAGGTGCGTGATTTCACATCGAGCAGCTGTTTCTACACAGAGCCGTTGTTAACTGAGAAGATGCACAAATAAACGCTGAAAATGAACGTGGATTTGCGCATCTTCTCAGTTAACAACGGCTCTGTGTAGTAACAGCTGCTCTATGTGAAATCAGGCACCTGATGGAATTTACCACTGATTAGAGAACCGGCTTTACTGACGAGATGCGCATAACGATCGGCACAGCCCTATTTATGTATTTGGTTCAGACAGACAGCAAATCATAAATTAGCCTAATTTATGTGCCTTCTGACTTCTAACGCATGGCCCTTTCACAAACAGGCCTTACTATTGCAGCAGCTACAGCAGCTGCGTAGCAACAGTGGTGATGAAAGAACTCTTGAGAAACAGTTTAGTATGTACTAATAATTATATATACATTAAAAAAAAATTAGTAATGCAAATATGTTACAAATGATGCATCACAATACAAATGCCAACAATGCACACTTTATTTAATTGATGCATAGCATCATTAACTTTTATGCTGATGCATCCCTAATAAGCAAACTTCTTGTCAGATAACCATTAAATGTTTAATGCCTTGAAAATAAAACATTCACATGATTCTCATGACTTTGTAAACTATTGGCCGTGTCCAATGAAACTCGGCTCACACCATTCAGTTGTAGCAGTATTATTTTACAGGGCTGTGAGCATAACTGAATTTCCACAAAAGCAGTAAACATCAGAATTCTTTGCATATTTTGAGGTTAAAATGCTGACTTGCTGTTTTCAGGGCAGTCTTCCTTCCTTTTGCTTAAAGTAAAACTGTATTCGCTCAATCAGTGTGACTTTACCACTGTGCTTAGTGTCAAACAGATATATCACTCTGTTTATGTGAAACTTTTAGTATTTACATTATTAGCATTTGTGTTTTTCATCCAGATATTCTCCACTTTAGTGCACTGGGTAGACAGCAGTGCATAATGGGGGAACTGTTCCGCAGTGAAGAGATGACCCTGGCCCAGCTTTTCCTCCAGTCTGAGTCCGCCTTCTGCTGTGTCAGTGAGTTGGGGGAGATTGGCATGGTGCAATTCAGAGATGTAAGTATAGACCACCTGTTTATTGTGAAACCCATTTAAAACCACAGAGGGTGGTGCTTAATTCATAGTGACTCATGGCAGTAACAATGAAGTCATCCTTGTCAAATGTCAGCATAAAAATGTGGATCAAGTCATTTGGTGGCTTAATGTGTCCTGGATGCCCGAATTAAGGAATATTTAAAGCGTTTGATGAATGGACACGTAGGCTTAAACCGTGAAAAGCAATGACCATAAAAAGTGCAATACTAACTGTTGTAGGATACTGTATGTAGCACACATTTTTCTCCTTTAGGGAAATTGAATTTTGCAAACTAATTGTTAGCTTGATAGGTAGAGTCTAATTGTCTAGTCAGAATATTTCTTTATGGCCTCTAAAGTTATAATTGTCCCATTGTAATGAATGAAGCTACAAAATTTACACGCTTGCAGTGTTAACTACTGAATTAACGATGAAGCGATTATGTGATAGCAATAATGGGAGAGGTCAAATATTCCAGATTTTTCCCCTGATGAAATAAGCATCAAAACTCACATTCATAGACTTTGAATAGATGCTACAAGAAAATGGTACAAGTCACTTCAGGTAAACTTTTGTTGCTGCCTTATTTAAAGATCCGGTATCAACAGTACATTATTTATTTTCATTTTGTATTTGTTATATTTTAGCTACAATCAAAGAGTTTGCACTACTCGATTTGTTTTGACAGGTCTTGGTTATAAACACACAGATACACACACGTTATGACCTTACACAGGAAGTGTTTGTGAAGCAATGCTCAAAGTGGCCTTAGAGAGTGCTCACTCATCCTTGAACCCTAATCTAGTCATTTATCAGCCAGCAGTGTTGTTTTCATTTTATGTGGATTCATTGTCCAGCTGTAAATATGACTACTTTGCAGCTTTTTCCTAAACCTCAGGGTGTGAATGTGGCTTCCTTGTCTTTGAGAGAATGTTAATTGTGTATTTATAGATCATTGACCTTTTCACTTTCTTTGAATTGCAGTTGAACCCCGATGTGAACATTTTCCAGAGGAAGTTTGTGAATGAAGTCCGTCGGTGTGAGGAGATGGACCGCAAACTAAGTGAGTTATTAAGTGAGCATTGCTGACATAGTGAGCTGAAAATTATTTCTGACAAAGCATCATGTGTTCTGGTTAAACTCAGTGGAAAGCTGTTCAAAAACATTTTGTTTCTCTCCTTTTCTGTTTCTGCTGCTTGATCATGTTTTTTTTTTCTTTTCAAGGATTTGTTGAGAAGGAAATCAAAAAGGCTAACATACCTGTTTTAGACACAGGGGAGAACCCAGAGGTCCCTCTTCCACGAGACATGATTGATTTGGAGGTATAAAAACTTCATGCACAGCTCAAAATGAGGGTGAAAATTTTAATTAGAAATAAAAATAACCCATATTTAAAGTCGCTCCATTTCAAAACATTGTGCGCTGCCTACAGAGGCAATATCTTTTAAGAGATTATGTAAAGGTTATTCCTAAATGGTTCAACATTATTATGCCGCCTCCTAAAATATATTATTTTGGCCAAAATTTTAAGATGGTATTATGTATCCTTCCCTGAGAAGGCAATCCGGTAATACATTGTGAAGAGCACAGTGATGGCAGATGAGGAGAGAGATGGATTACAAATATCCTTGTGCCATTTAATACTGAAATGTTTTGATTAGAGTAGTTCATTATGGATTAACTTACTGAATTATATATATCTTATATATAGTAATATATATTTTGAACATTGTGTTCTTCAAAGCATACTGAAAAAAATGTAAAAAGTTACAAAAAAATATTAAGCAGCGCAACTGTTTTCAAAATTTAAAATAATAATAATTTTGTGCAGCAAATCAGCATTTTATAAGAATGATTTCTGAAGGATCATGTGACAGTGAAGACTGGAGTAATGATGCTGAAAATTAGGTTTTGGAACGGACATAATATGTTTGAATTTGACAGTACTTAAGCTGTGAACACTTTTTAATGCACTAAATGTGATGTGACCTTTATTCACTTTTTGTAGGCCACCTTTGAAAAGCTGGAGAATGAGCTGAAAGAGATAAACACCAACCAGGAAGCCTTAAAGAAGAACTTCCTGGAGCTGACTGAGCTTAAGCACATTCTCAGACGAACACAGCAGTTCTTTAATGAGGTCTGTAATACCTCATCTCTTACAAAACCTTTAGCTTTTAGAGTTTGCTGTGGCCTTAGAGGTATTTTACACAGTACATGAAAGGCGGCAAGCTTTGCTCGTGGTCTTGCAGTCTTTGTTGTCTCTTGAGAGGCGGTGTGAAACGTGCCTGTGCAACCACAACAATATCCGCTGCTACTTCAGCTTGTGCAAAAATATGTTGCATCTGAGGCGATTGCTCATATGTACTAATATTGTAGTCTGTTTCATGTAAATGATGTCTAATGAAGCCATAAAATACTACAATAAACCTCTCTTCCACATTATTCTATGAACAAATAAAAGCTGAATACTATTTAAGTTATAAAATCACCTTGGATTTGTCAATTTTATGTAACATGTAAGAAAGGTAGCAGAACCTCTGTTTTGGTGCCACTTTTTGTGTCATCTTTCATTCTGCCATGTTCCACTTCTCTTCCATTTAACCTAAAACTGGAAACTCACTGTTCCCCTTTACTGTGTAAAATGGCCCTTACTCAGAAATGTCATACAGTGGTGGTATTTGAATAGAAATGATCAGATCAGAATAATTAACACTATTTAATAGTCAAATGAACAAACACTGTAACATACAGAGGAACCATATTGTTCCCCATGTCTGTGATGATGTTCAAGCTGACAAAGTCAGATGCATGTGTAATAGATTGAAATGCCATTCTCTAAATTCCTGGTCTCATCTCAGCCGCCCTCAAAATGCCCTTCCCAATACCAGTTCTGCAAGGTGTATTCACATATTTCTTGAAACTGTAAAAAAATAGAACAGCTTTTTGTACCCGTGATAATTCAAGTCAAAGTCAGCTTTGTCAATTCTTTACATGTACATACGTACAGAGAATTGAAACTGCGTTACCCTCAGACCCTGGTGCATACAGATAACACTAGCAGTAGAACGTAAAAATACAGATTAAATATATATATAAAATACAACTATACAAATACACAAATAAGGACATATATATATAAAAAAAAGGATAAATAAAGCAGCACAAGGCACATGGCAGATAGAGTACAAACAGTGCAGATATTATGATTAATTTCTATTAATAGTAGTATTAATTAACTACTACCAGGATGTTTCTTTTCTGTCTTTGAGCCTGTTGGAGATCTTTGACCAAACATTTCTGTGCTTCCCGAACACTGATTTGTACGGTGCCCATAAGGTGACTTGTTCGGTTTACTTAGTTTTGTCGTGGCCACGACATCATAACTCGTCGTGGCCTCAAGATAATTTTATCAATGTAACGACATCATTATGTCGTGGCCTCGAGATGCTATGTTGAGGGAACAACAAACATTTCTCGTGGCCACGACTTCTTATGTTGAGGGAACGACATGTTTTTCTCGTGGCCACGAGTTTAATGCGTAAACAAACCTGCTTGACCATAGCAACCCAGGATTATCAGAGATAGATTCATTCATATTTTATTTTGAATTAAGAAATTATTATATTATTTATACATATAAAATGAATCCATTTACATTGACATTTTATGTTAATGTCGAGCATTTACAGTACGCTATTATTTATAAAAGTATTAAGAATGTTAAGTAAAGAGATCGAAATTGAGGCAAAAAATAATAATATAAACGAAATAAAAAAAACCCAATAATAATAGGCTAATAATAATAATAATAATAATGTACACATATTACAGGGAAAGACTATCAGTTAATGGACTTACAAGACTGTAGGATGGATAAAAAAAGTTTTTATATCTCTTTAATATCTCTCTTTTATAGACTCTTCGACATCTAGAAATTTCTAATGCTTATGCACGACTGCTCTTTGTAGATTTCAGCTCCGCTTTTAATACGCTTCAGCCGCAGTTACTCCTCGGTAAGCTTGTAAAAAGTAATGTCAACCCTTTTATCATTAAGTGGTTCTTTTCTTTTTTAACCAATCGTACTCAATATGTAAAAGTAAATAATACACTTTCTGATGTTAAATCTATTAGTATTGGTGCGCCTCAAGGTTGCGTATGCTCTCCTTTTTTGTTTACTCTTTATACAAATGACTGTCTTAGTATAAATAAGAATAATTATATTATCAAATACTCTGACGACACAGTGATATTGAGTCTCTTAGACAAAGATCATGATATATTAGCGTATCAGTCTGAAATTGAGAATTTTGTGTGGTGGTGTAATGTAAATCATCTTATCGTAAATGTATCAAAAACGAAGGAAATGATAATAGACCCAAAAAGATTAGGTGATTATAGCCCAGTTATCATCTATGACAACATCATTGAGCAGGTGGATACCTATAAGTATCTAGGTGTGGTCATTGATCGTTCATTTACTTGGAGAGCCCACATTGAGTACATTTGTTCAAAATTTCAACAACGCTTATATTTTTTGAGACGACTTAGGCTGTTTGGTGTAAATCAGAGAATTATGCAATTATTCTATTACGCTGTCTTAGGTAGTCTTTTGAATTATGGGATGCAAACTTGGTATGGCAATCTTTCGGTCCAATTAAAATCACAGCTTGCTCGTCTTGTAAAAATTGCAATGAAAGTTATGGGTGTAAGAGTATGGAAGTAAAATAATGACTTATGTCTTTGAAACAAAAAAGCATGCTGAATAGCACTAACTGAAAAATAATGCATTGCATTAACAGTACTTGCATTTTAATGCCTTGTATTTCCAGGGCTTGCATTGTTAGGTCCTGAAATTTTATATAGTTGTTCATTTAAGCTGTGAATATTTCAATTGAAAATATTTCACACACCTTTTCATAATTAAAAAATCAATCTTCATATTCACGTTCCAGAATTCACTTCCAAAATATTAAATCGGTTAAAAAAATACGATGTATAATATTCGACAGGCAAATTTCGGTCCATTTTATTTCACTTTCCAAATTCGCTTCCACAAATTCAGTGGTTAAAATTCGGCAGATAATTCGCCCTTTCACATCCGGGAGCTGCAGGAATAGCAGTAGAGCACAGAGGCATGATCTCCAACTGCTGTCAGTCGCTCACCAGCAGGTGGTGCAAGCGGCTGTTAAATAAGGCCAAAGCAACAGGTGGATTAAGTAATACAGTTACAAAAACTGATCTGCAGAAATTAAGCAAGCGCTAGGTAGAAGTTTTGATTATTGGGGCATGTGGAAAAGCTGATTGTGCGTATGTTTATTTCAACCTCTTTGCTGTTACCAAGTAAGCAGCATTCAAAGGAGATTATAATGGTGTTTTACCCAACGCTGAATTACAGAACTAACATTACATCTAAGGAAGACACATATTGCTTTCGGTTGTTTAGTTTCCGTAACTTTGTGTCATGGCTTTTGCGTGCTGAGCTGTAATACTGGGGATCCCCTCACGTCACACTCCAGGATTCCCCAGTGAGGAGTAACGCTTCTCAATCAATTAATACTGTGATATAAGAACTCAGATCTCAGAATACATTTTATTGATGATTATGCAAACTATATACAGGCAAGCAAATGGGGTCGAAAAAGAATCCAATGCGCTGCATTTTCTTTATAATTGATTTCCATTACCGCTGATCTATAAAGTCGACAGTCACACAAAGATATCAATACCACGATTAGTTTTAACAATATGCAACCAATTTATATTAACATAAAAAAAATGAGTTAAAAACAATCTAGGTATATTCTGAAAATTTAAACTGAAGAAATTATTGACGTGCTGCCGCACCCAAGGGACCGTCTGACAATTCCACTGACTGGGTTAAAAGGTCCAATGTGTTTTAATTAAAATTTTAAATAACACAGTCAAATTCTTAATCTTGTATTTCTCATAGTGATTTTCTACAGGTGAGATTTTGCCAATACCTCCCTTCATATATTTACAGTATACAATTATTTACATATTAAAGATCCCTGGAAAGGGTTTTCATGTTCCAACAGTTGTAGTACATTGCTAGATACAAGACTGACTTACTAGGGATGGGCGTTTTCCACAAATATCACATTCGAATATTTGAGCTCACAAAAAAAGAATATTCGAATATTTGTTTATTTAAATTAAGTTTAATGAGTCAGACATTATTTTTCAGCAACATTTGTTTTCGTCATTTTGAACAAGCTTACACACAATAAGCTTTTAAAACATTACACATTTTAAAACAAACATTACACATTGTGTTTTGTAGCTGAAAACCTTTAACAATGCGTGCAAACAAATAAAAGTACAGGGTAAAGCAGCCTGCAGCAATTATATTGTACACCTAACTTTTAAACTGTCAGCAAATCTTTTTTGCTTTTTTTATTGTTTTACATGTTCTTGTTAAGAAACACGGGCATGTAAACATGATCGGGGGAAAGTCGGCTCCTGAGTCTGTTAACAATAAGGCCGGCCGTGGAGAAAACGCGCTCTGACGGCACAGACGTTGTTGGGACTCACAAATAACGGTGTGCTAAGCGAATACGTTTTGTGAAGCGCTTCGTGTTTTCGTTTCACCACTGAATGGGATCCTCATCTGGTGGAATACATGGCTCCAGCAAGAACTGCTCCCACTCGTCTCGACTGGACTCTCTGTAATCATCGCTGAAGAACTGGCTCAGCCTTTTCCAACGAGTGGGCATTGCATCTTCTTCGTGGCGACTGCATCCGCACCACTCGCATCAAGGAAAATGTTCTGATAATGTTCAAAAAAAGTTTTTTTTCTTACTTCTCTCATGTTTTCATCGAGAAACCTGAGATGTTTGTGCCGAGGGTCTAGGGCAGACACGAGAAGAGGAGTTTTCACTGCATTCTCCGAGTTAGCGGTGTTTATTCGTTGCTTGAGAGATGCCGCAACAATGTTCTTGAATTCGGTCACTTTCTGTGATTCTCCACGGCATATTTGAAGTAGAAGACCGCAGTTCTTAGGGGGCGTTCACATATCGCGTCTTTTGCATGCTCAATTTCGTTATTTTCAAGGTAGGCACGCGGTATGCGCGCTCATAATGGAAGCGACGCGGTCGCGATGCGCACGCGGTGCGACGCGCCCGTTTTTTCCAGGCGCATCCGCACTGCATCGAGTTAAAAACATCTCAACTTTCAGAATGCCACAAGTGCACCGCAGGTCATGTGACAAGAACTAAACATTCAGCTTCATCCTTTCCCTGAACGTTGAAAGCTCAGCCAAGATGAAGGACCAGCTGATCATAGCTGTATATGGATTGCCACTTTGAAATAAACTTAGTATCAGAGCTACTGAAACCGATTTTTTTTGTGCTGCAAATCCATTTATCCTTTGCTGAAATTTCCGCGTCTTCACGGAGAGAGCGCGTCATTGTTGCTTAGCCTCAGGAGCGCTTCTGCCCGAGCGCTTTGGAAAAAAGGAGAAAGCGGCGCACATAGCCTTTTCCACGCGTTATTAGGCGCGATATGTGAATGGCCCCTTATTCATTCATTAATTATTTTTTTAATAAATTAAATAAATTATTTTATATATATAACATGCACTTTTTCTTGTTCCGTAACTTGCGTTCATATCCTCATCTGTCTGTATATAGTTTGCATCATCAGTCAGATGTAAGTTTTGTTTTTTAATCGCTGTCACTGTTAGTGCGCTGAGCCACGTAATGTGTTTTCTTTTCTTTAACAGATTTCTGAGGGAAACCGCGTGAAACCTTGAGCGTTCGTTCATATTTTACATCTGCTTAACTGTCTATATAGTTTGCATAATCATCAATAAAATGTATTCTGAGATCTGAGGTCTTATATCACAGTATTAATTGATTGAGAAGCGTTACTCGTCACTGGGGAATCCTGGAGTGTGACGTGAGGGGATCCCCAGTATTACAGCTCAGCACGCAAAAGCCATGACACAAAGTTACGGAAACTAAACAACCGAAAGCAATATGTGTCTTCCTTAGATGTAATGTTAGTTCTGTAATTCAGAGTTGGGTAAAACACCATTATAATCTCCTTTGAATGCTGCTTACTTGGTAACAGCAAAGAGGTTGAAATAAACATACGCACAATCAGCTTTTCCACATGCCCCGATAATCAAAACTTCTACCTAGCGCTTGCTTAATTTCTGCAGATCAGTTTTTGTAACTGTATTACTTAATCCACCTGTTGCTTTGGCCTTATTTAACAGCCGCTTGCACCACCTGCTGGTGAGCGACTGACAGCAGTTGGAGATCATGCCTCTGTGCTCTACTGCTATTCCTGCAGCTCCCGGATGTGAAAGGGCGAATTATCTGCCGAATTTTAACCACTGAATTTGTGGAAGCGAATTTGGAAAGTGAAATAAAATGGACCGAAATTTGTCTGTCGAATATTATATCGTATTTTTTAACCGATTTAATATTTTGGAAGTGAATTCAGGAACGTGAATATGAATTATTGATTTTTTTAATTATGAAAAAGTGTGTGAAATATTTTTAATTGAAATATTCACAGCTTAAACGAACAACTATATTAAATTTCAGGACCTAAAGATGCAAGCCCTGGAAATACAAGGCATTAAAATGCAAGTACTGTTAATTCAATGCATTATTTTTTCAGATAGTGCTATTCAGCATGCTTTTTTGTTTCAAAGACATAAGTCATTATTTTACTTCCATATAAGAGAGTACTCATCACTTCAATCAATTTTACGAAATCGTTGATTTTTAAAAATGCACAGACAATAGTGAGTGATTCAAGCCATGTTTTATTCCCAATGTATCAGCTTCTGCCATCAGGGAGACGGTATAGAGTCCCATTGTGTAAGAGCAACCGTTACAAAAAGTCATTTATTCCTGTATCAATTAATATGTTAAATGATAAGATGTAGTAATGTAGTAATGTTGAATCGGATCCATTTTTTATTTTTATTTTTTATTGCCTATATGGTGGAAAGAGGTGACTGTTGCTGCTGTTAATATTTTAGCTTTTTATTGGTTGTGTGTGTATATGTGTATGTATGTATATGTTGTGAATCAATGCAGCTTGAGTCCAAGACAAATTTCCTTAAAAAGGACAATAAAGTATACAAACAAACAAACAAATTACTTAATTCAAGATAAAATATGAATGAATCCATCTCTGATAATCCCGGGTTGCTATGGTTTACATTAAACATTAAACTCGTGGCCACGAGAAAAACATGTCGTTCCCTCAACATAAGAAGTCGTGGCCACGAGAAATGGATGTTGTTCCCTCAACGTAGCATCTCGAGGCCACGACATGAGGATGTCGTTACCTCGACAAAATGATCTCATGGCCACGACATAATATGACGTTCCCACAAATTAATATCTCGTGGCCACGACATATTATCACTTTCCCACAAGTTATTATGTCGTGGCCACGACAAAACTAAGTAAACTGAACAAGTCACCTTACGGGCAACGTAGATTTGAACTTTAACATTTTATTGTGATACATTTCTTTTACAAGTTATAAAATGTCATTTGAGAGAAAGCACTTAAGCTGTTAGTGCGCTGAGCCACGTAATGTGTTTTCTTTTCTTTAACAGATTTCTGAGGGAAACCGCGTGAAACCTTGAGCGTTCGTTCATATTTTACATCTGCTTAACTGTCTATATAGTTTGCATAATCATCAATAAAATGTATTCTGAGATCTGAGGTCTTATATCACAGTATTAATTGATTGAGAAGCGTTACTCGTCACTGGGGAATCCTGGAGTGTGACGTGAGGGGATCCCCAGTATTACAGCTCAGCACGCAAAAGCCATGACACAAAGTTACGGAAACTAAACAACCGAAAGCAATATGTGTCTTCCTTAGATGTAATGTTAGTTCTGTAATTCAGAGTTGGGTAAAACACCATTATAATCTCCTTTGAATGCTGCTTACTTGGTAACAGCAAAGAGGTTGAAATAAACATACGCACAATCAGCTTTTCCACATGCCCCGATAATCAAAACTTCTACCTAGCGCTTGCTTAATTTCTGCAGATCAGTTTTTGTAACTGTATTACTTAATCCACCTGTTGCTTTGGCCTTATTTAACAGCCGCTTGCACCACCTGCTGGTGAGCGACTGACAGCAGTTGGAGATCATGCCTCTGTGCTCTACTGCTATTCCTGCAGCTCCCGGATGTGAAAGGGCGAATTATCTGCCGAATTTTAACCACTGAATTTGTGGAAGCGAATTTGGAAAGTGAAATAAAATGGACCGAAATTTGTCTGTCGAATATTATATCGTATTTTTTAACCGATTTAATATTTTGGAAGTGAATTCAGGAACGTGAATATGAATTATTGATTTTTTTAATTATGAAAAAGTGTGTGAAATATTTTTAATTGAAATATTCACAGCTTAAACGAACAACTATATTAAATTTCAGGACCTAAAGATGCAAGCCCTGGAAATACAAGGCATTAAAATGCAAGTACTGTTAATTCAATGCATTATTTTTTCAGATAGTGCTATTCAGCATGCTTTTTTGTTTCAAAGACATAAGTCATTATTTTACTTCCATATAAGAGAGTACTCATCACTTCAATCAATTTTACGAAATCGTTGATTTTTAAAAATGCACAGACAATAGTGAGTGATTCAAGCCATGTTTTATTCCCAATGTATCAGCTTCTGCCATCAGGGAGACGGTATAGAGTCCCATTGTGTAAGAGCAACCGTTACAAAAAGTCATTTATTCCTGTATCAATTAATATGTTAAATGATAAGATGTAGTAATGTAGTAATGTTGAATCGGATCCATTTTTTATTTTTATTTTTTATTGCCTATATGGTGGAAAGAGGTGACTGTTGCTGCTGTTAATATTTTAGCTTTTTATTGGTTGTGTGTGTATATGTGTATGTATGTATATGTTGTGAATCAATGCAGCTTGAGTCCAAGACAAATTTCCTTAAAAAGGACAATAAAGTATACAAACAAACAAACAAATTACTTAATTCAAGATAAAATATGAATGAATCCATCTCTGATAATCCCGGGTTGCTATGGTTTACATTAAACATTAAACTCGTGGCCACGAGAAAAACATGTCGTTCCCTCAACATAAGAAGTCGTGGCCACGAGAAATGGATGTTGTTCCCTCAACGTAGCATCTCGAGGCCACGACATGAGGATGTCGTTACCTCGACAAAATGATCTCATGGCCACGACATAATATGACGTTCCCACAAATTAATATCTCGTGGCCACGACATATTATCACTTTCCCACAAGTTATTATGTCGTGGCCACGACAAAACTAAGTAAACTGAACAAGTCACCTTACGGGCAACGTAGATTTGAACTTTAACATTTTATTGTGATACATTTCTTTTACAAGTTATAAAATGTCATTTGAGAGAAAGCACTTAAGTTGTTAGACGTTTTGTAATCATTCACTTTACACTTACACTAACTTGGGCTCTCACATAGACTGGTGATGGGCGGTGCGTCTCAAGTGTTTTTAAAAAAAACAGCTGTTTAAAACTTTACATGGTCTAATCTCTGTGCTACAATCTCTGTGTCTTAGAGTTTTGGTGACTCTGTGTCACCCTGGTTTTGCCTGTAATGCTTGTATTGTATGTTTCTTTCGGTAAAAGTTGTCAGCTGATTGAGTGTTATTAAATCTCAAGATTGATGGTAATGCGTTGAAAAATTAAGATGACATAAGGGTAGCAGAATTTTTAGGGTTTATATAATATGAAAGAAGTACTTTACATCAAAATGTAGAGCTCTGAACTATTACAGCATCTACCAATATGAAGTTTACTACAACAGCTTGATATCTCCTGAATTTACCTTTGCCCTTTTGTATGTAAATGACCCTTTATTTTTTTTAGAAAGCAATTTTCTGAAACAATATTATCAACACTACAGTGTACTTTGATTCAAAATCGAATCATTTCTACAGGAAGAGATAAATAAATTGTTGTTCTCTTTTCCTTTTTGTTAGATGGAAGATCCTGCACTTTTGGAAGATTCATCAGCTATACTGGATCCAAGTGAGGTCAGACGTAGCACTCCTCTCAGGGTTGGGTGAGTTTTGATCTCTGTCCTATTAAGCTGTCTTAAATGGACAGCTAAAACATGTTTCAGTGCAGCCTGTACTCCTTCTTCTGAAATGCTTTGTGTATTTCCACATCATTTTACCTTACAAACTGTGTGTAAAGATACAGTTCACCATCACTGACACGGGCCTACATGGACACTAGATACTACCACGCTTTCTGATCTGCCTGTCTATTTTTTCCTTCGCCTCAGCTCTAGAAGAATGCCGAACAGGTCTTTTAAATGGCTCTTAGGTTATATGTGGATCGTAAATGCATCAAATGTTATGGTCTTATTGCTCTGTATTAAGTTATAAAAATCATAGTACAAAGGGAGTGGTATCATTTTAATAGGTTTATGTTAGTAAAATTTAAGTAATAAAGAGGGATTTAACTCACATGCCTATGTAACTGCTCCCAATGCAAGCGGGTTTGTTATTGATCTGTGATTGATAATTCTGGTAGGCTATACTTAGCATTAAACACTTTTTACATTCAGAGCACTGGATGAAACGAAAGCACCATCAGAAGAGTTAAGAGATGAATATAAAGAGGAATGAGAGTGTATCTTAATATAATACAGTTTTTGCAATATAGCATGCAGATCATTTAGATGGGGGCTGAAACATGACATTATGGCTAGATGGTAAAGTAATAGATGTGCAGATTTTCACACAATGTGTTTGAGAGGCCTGACAATGAAACCACTGTGTTTGTCTTTCACCACACAATAGAAATAATACTACAGTTTGATTTATTGTGAATTTACACAACCTCATCTGCAAGTTTAAATGTAATCTCTACCTGAGATTTCAGTCTGAGTTTAAAGTTATGGAGGAACAGGATTTACGTTAAACCAGAGTTACAGTAACAATAAACTAAACCCAAAAATGAAAATTCTGTCATTAATTACTCGCCACGTTTCAAACCCGTAAGACCTTTGTGCATCATCTGACCCCTCAAAAGACAGCAAAGCAACTAAAACGTTTTATGGCCTAGAAAGGTAGTAAGGACATCATTAAAAGTCCATGTGACATCAGTGATTAAACCGTTGTGTTATGAAGCAACAAGAATCATTTTTGTGCGCAAAGAAAACAAAAATAACTTTATTAAATAATTTTTTCTCTTCCGTGTCAATCGACGTGTTAACGAGAGTACCACGACGCATAAATCTGTGGCAGAATTCTGAAATAAAACTTGATTTAATTCAGATTTAAGATCAGTCTTTACTGGGGAATCCCACCTAAATTAAAAAAAAATATGTTTTCATGTTTTTATTAAAACCTGAAGTACTTTTGAAGTACCTCAAAGGTTTGGTGTTTCTGGATATCAGTTTCATTTTTCAGATGTCTGCTGTTGGAAGATACTGATACCTCACTCACCTTTGACGCTGGTTGCAGGTTTGTTGCAGGAGTTATATGCAGAGAAAGGATTCCCACCTTCGAGAGGATGCTGTGGAGAGTTTGTCGTGGAAATGTCTTCCTGCGACAGGCAGACATCGAGGAACCACTTGAGGACCCTGCCACAGTCAGTTTTTTTTTTCCTGTGAAAAATATAAATAAATAACTTCTGGATAACTTTTCAAGATATAATTTTCATTTTGGATTATTAACTGTATATTTAATAGGAACTTGCTCTTATGTGTTTTTTTCCCCCAGGGAGACCATGTACACAAGTCAGTGTTCATCATTTTCTTCCAGGGAGACCAGCTGAAAAACAGAGTCAAGAAGATTTGTGAAGGGTATGAGAATATTACTGGCCAGTCTCAATACAGAGTTACCAGCACAAAAGAAAATCATGTTTACATGAGATCGAGGTTGAAAACATGACATTGTTCTCTGTAGACCTTGGGTTGGTAAAAATGTTGTTTTTGAAAGAAGTTCCTTACTGAGCGCTCAGCAAGGCTGCATTTATTTGATCAAAATACAAGACCGTACTCTTGTGAAAAATTATTGCAATTTAAAATAACTGTTTTCTATTGAAATATATTTTTAAAAGGCTGAAATTTCTACATTTCTTATCAATGTTCGAAATAGTTGTGCCTATTTTTGTGAATACAGTGATACATTTTTCAGGATTCAAAAGAAGAGTATTTATTTGAAATGAAAATCTTTTGTAACAAATTTTTGATATTCATATATTTGACCAATATTTTTATGTTAGGTTTCGTGCATCTCTGTACCCCTGTCCTGAGACCTCTCAAGAGAGGAAGGAAATGGCAGCTGGTGTCAACACTCGAATTGATGATCTCCAGATGGTAAGACATATGTGCACACACTCACGTTCTCTCACAAAGACTTTATACTGCTTATGAGCAAAGGACTCTTTTATTTCTTTGGCCACAATAAGCGAATGTAGACACAAGTCTTTTTTTTTCTTGTATGAGGTGAGTTAAATCTTATGGATGCTGGATCTAGTTCTGTTAGGATTGTTTTCTCTGTTGCTTTGTTCACTCTGCCCCCAAATCTGAATTAGTTTTCAAATCCTGGCTGCCACACTGTTTGCACAGTTATTTTACAAATGATAAAATCTGATCTGTTTATTCAGACGGCATCGCCAATATCTCTGTGCATCTGCATCAGCTGCTATAGTAACGTAAGCACCGGCACAATAGCAAGACCACCTTTTTGTAGTCTGAACAAAGTCCATATGTCTTTATCTGTGTGTCATCTGTTTCTATCTGAGCAGCATGTGAACGAACAGTCTTAACCTGATCTTGTGCCCTGATGAAAACAAATGGGTATATGATGGTTGCAACATCCATGACTTTAAAATGATTTCCTTCTGTTCCTGCACTATTCAGTCTGATCAGAGGTTCATACATCAGGGATTATAAAATGACGATCTTAAAATAATGTAGAATAACAAAGCTTAGTTGTTTACAGAGTGCTCAAAAGATTCAAACAGGAGAGCCAACAAACTCATGAATGCATGCTGGTTTTAAAAAGTGATATGATTGAATATGATTTGACAGTACATCAATTGATGTCATTTGCTTCATAAACTGCAGCTGAGAGGCGTAATGAAATTACACGACATGAGAGTGTGATTTGAAGTTTAGTGCTGTACTAAACAGATTAGATTAGACCAGGGCGGATTTCACACAAAAGTAAAAAAACACTGTGCTCTGACTGTGTCATATAAATTACATATGCATGTGGCGATGCTTTTATCCATAGCGACTTAACTTAAAACATATCCTAAATAATTCCTGTTGCCCATTTTGAATACCCTCACATTTTTGTTCTTATGTCAATAACATTATTTTGCATGTTCCTTATATATTAATCACAGTTAGTGCAGATCACTACAGTATGAGAGTGTATGTCTATTTATTTAAATGTATTATTATTATGATTAAAATTATTATTATTATTTAATTAATTTGTTTGAATTTTTTTGTTTTTGACTTCCCTGATATACTGTGGCGCCCCCTGCGGGTGTGTGTCCCTTCCAAAACCTCTGGATTAGACTTTAGGTCTAAAAACTCACCACAGCTGTGTGTGTGTTTGTCTTTATTCTTATATCGTTTTCTGCTTTTCTTTTTTTATTCTCTATCTTAAGCTGAGATTAAAGTAACAGATTTACGGTAAATTGCAGGTTGATTTGACTGAATTATTCACTTGCTATGTCAGTACACAGTCAGTATCTGGCGGTTTGCATGGCTGTGGGAATCTCCCTCGGTGAGTCATTAGGGGCTACTAGTAGGCGTAAGTGGGGATTGCTTGGATGATGTTACAGCTCTGGGTCTTTTAGAGAATCTCTCACAATGCCTTATTTGGGAAGGAAAAATTTGGGTGAGTGTGTCCTCACATTTACATAGTACCCATACCTTCCCAACCACACAGATACCCACACAGTTTAGACCTTCTGCACATTGCATTATCTGCTGCTTGGTTCTCACGTTAGATTTATTCAGTGTCTGCACAGTGGCACGTACAAATTTCTGCATCATGCCATTTTTCTACATTTGCTGATAGTGATAAGCTGTGTTAAACACAAAAATTGGCCAATCAGAATTTGAACCTTAATAAACCTTACTCAGGGTTGTGCCATGTTTAATTTTTGACAGGAATGAAAAAAAGGTTGTAAAGAGTTCGAAGGACAGTAAATTCAATGGATTGTACTGTTATTAACACCATACCGATGTTCAGCTTATGAGACTTTTTTTTTAAATGAACTCTCAGTAGTCTTAAATGAACTCTCAGTAACTCTCGTGAAATTTAGCCAAGTATGTTGACCCATATTCAGAATTTGTGCTCTGCATTTAACCCATCCAAAGTGCACACACACAGAGCAGTGAACACACACACACACACACACACTGTGAACACACACCCGGAGCAGTGGGCAGCCATTTGGGCACCTAAGTCGTGGTATTGAGGGTGGAGAGAGCCCTGTACATGCACTCCCCCCACCTATAATTCCTGCCGGCCCGAGACTCGAACTCACAACCCTTCGATTGGGAGTCCGACTCTCTAACCATTAGGCCATGACTTCCCCTTATGGGGGAATGATGTGATCTAGGACTTTTACAGTGTGTGCCATTGTGAAGACTGTAATTCTGTCCTTCACAGCCTTGTTTCTATCTGTGTTAAATTCAAAGTACCTGATTATAGTCTATAGAATGCTATGTGGAGCGAGATTTTGTTGGCAGGGCTAACCTCAAATCTTGCCAACAGAAATCAACAAAAATCTGATTTGGTAAAAAAAGTCTTGTTGTCATTGCATCACATCTGGTTACAACTGTAAGGTGCTTTTCACAGCGACTGTCTCATAGTGAGAGTTCTTGTCTATGCATATCCATACTAAGGGAGTTTGTTCTTCATATTGGCCACACTTATTCACTGATTCTCTTTTATCCCACACCCTCTGAAAAGCCACATACATATTCCTTTGCTTTCTGACTATTCAAAAGAATGAAGGAACGTATCCAAGCACAAGAGTGCTGACAGGGGCGGGACAGAGTGCACGCTTAAGTTCCATGTCACTGACTCACTTCGAGTTATTAGTGGGTCTGTTTATCCCTGAGGTGAGAGAGAATGGTCACTATGCACATATGTGTGTGTGTTTGTCTGTCAGGCAGGAATTGTTAATGTCCCTGTGCTCATCCTCATCTCACAGATTTAGAGAGAATTTGCTATCCTTTAGTATGATACATATGCCTTGTTGTTGGTGTTTCTGTTGCGGTTTGAGCAAAACGGGAAACATGATTAACGATTACATAAATCCCAGAGTGGGCAAGTTTGCCTGATTTGTCAGTGTGGGAGAGTCTCTGTATGTTTCCAGCTTGGGTGAGCATGTGGGATATTCTAGCGTGGGCGAGTGTGTCTGATTTCAGAGTGGGTGGCTGTGTATGTCCCACCCGTGTGAGCTAGAATGCACATTTGGACGTTAATGTAGCCACTAACATGCCAACCAGATACTAGCACACACTTCCCTGGCCACTCCTGAATGTTTGAGAAATCCACCTTGCTTAAATAGAAGCCTTACTGGCTATGTTCACACAACTCATGTTTAGGATTCACAAACATATTTACACCCTAACAGGTGTGGCTCTTGAATTATCCTGTTCATACAAGAGCAGACAGAAGCTGCTTGTATACTTTTTCAATGAACAAATAACCGAAGTTGAGCGCCTGTTTGTTGCTGTTCTTGCAATAGCTCTGAATAACCCCTGCAACTATTGCAACAAAAGTAGGGTGGTATTGCCAAAATACTTTCTTGTTCCATGCAAAAACAAATGACTCTCTTGATGGCTCCTCAAAAAGATTCACAAGCTCATGAGCGAATGAACAGTTTGAATCAGATTAACTGAGCCAGTGACTAAACGGAGAACCATTACAGTATGTACTTCGCCTGACTTAACAGTTTTAAGTCAGTTTAGTTTAGTTCTCAACAGTTTTAATTCTTTTTCTGAAAAACATTTATAAGATACTAACTTTTATCATGTTTCTGTGTCAGATTTTACACTAAACTGCAGTCTGCTAAGATTCAGGTCTCTCAGGTTGTGTATATCGCCTTACTTGTTCTGTTACCTCATATTTCCTGTTCTGATCCCTCCTCTTCCTCTCTGCTGTGTTTTCCAGGTGTTGAGTCAGACAGAGGATCACAGGCAGCGTGTTTTGCAGGCGGCTTCCAAGACTGTCAGAGTATGGTTCATCAAGGTCCGGAAAATGAAAGCCATTTATCACACTCTGAACCTCTGCAACATCGATGTCACTCAGAAGTGTCTGATCGCTGAGATCTGGTGCCCCGTGTCGGATCTAGACTCCATTCAGTTTGCCCTGCGTCGGGGCACGGTGAGGACACACTCATGTATACACATATATTGTATGATGTTTCTGTTTACCTACTTAGATCTTAGATCTTAGGTTGGTACAGTGTCTCATTCTTTAGGCTGCTACCTAGTAGAAATGAATCAAGCAAATAAAAATCACAACATAACTTTCCCTCTTTATAATTACATTTACTCTCTAGTGAGCACATCACTTATAAAGGGACCTGATGAATGAATTGCATTTCCATTGCAATAGGGAAACATTCAAATCAGCATATTAAATGTTACAATTGGCCCGTGTCATTGTCATTTGAACTTAATCATTTGAATTTATTAAGGGATGTACTAAAGGTGTATTTAGGATAATTTGAGAAATAATGTAGGCTTATTAGAGCTGTTGTAGTTTATAGATATTTAATAGCCATTGAGTAAGAATGATTGTTTGTCAACTCTTTGGCACAGCAATCTCAACTTTAACTAAAAACATGAACCAAACTTTTATAGTATGTTCTCTGCTATGTTATGATAGATATTAGAGAGAGATAGCAAAGTATTTATTTCCTGATATTTGTATACTATATTTAGCATGCTGAAGATCCCTTGAATAATGAGGGCCTTTCGCACCGCTTTAGTTTCAGAACTAAATGTACAGTAGTGAAGTATTGCGACGATTTTTTTAAAAGTACCATTTAAAGGGTTGCATTCACACCGACAGTGTGTACTAGGACGTGATCTAAGCCAGTCAACAGCAATGTCATTTGTATGCGGCATTCAACAATGTTAACAAAGAAGAACAACGTTAACAACAGGAGGATGGAGGACGCTGTGATCAGAGGTGTATTTTTGTTGTGTCTCATGGGTTTCACAATAATAGACATGGAATGTCTATGTAAACATAAAGTGATTGAAAGAATGGAAAGGAAGACTAAGAATCTCCAACGACAACTGGCAGTGCTACATTTGTTGTCCGCGTCAACGTGCAGTACACATGCAAACCACTAGTCTGCAGTGTCCACGGGTGTGTGTTGCTTGTGTAACCCGCAGTACCATGACAGAAGCCGAAGAAGCGGACTTGTTCCACGGCAGATCAACATTGTTGGTCACAGACAACTAGTGATGTATAATTCTGTGTAGTATAATAAATAAGACTTAAATAAGAATAAAATTGTTCTTTGCTTTGTTTTATTTTATATTAGAAGGTGTAACATTAAAATATATTAAAGTGCACATAAACACACACAAAACTCAAGTACATACAGAGCGAAGGGTTCTAGCAGACCAATCACAGCGCTTGCAGTCTGCATTGAATTGACGTGCTGTTAGATTTTTGGAGAGGTGCACGTCAGGCTATGGCATACTACACATAGCCTACAGTGTAGCTACGGCGTAGGTTCAACGCAGAACTATAAATTGGGTTTAAGACAGGCTGTACATAGTTTATGTAATGCTGGACTTACAGCAAACAACTTACAGATGGATTCTTACAGCCAATTTGTAAATCCATGTAAGGCATTGTTTGGTAACAAAAAAGCAGCTTCTTTCTGAATTTAAACTAGACGTGTAATGGTGTTAAGTCAGTGTAGGCAGTGTGTTGAAATGTAAGGGATTGTGCTTGCGTGCTAGTTCAAAGGCTGTCCTTACACATGGCATTCTTCCTCATGCCTTATTTAACTAGCAGCTATTAATATCAGCTGTCTTGCACATTGCCTCCATGCTGAAGACTCAGTACTCAAGTTCAGTTCACAATAAGCAGCATATATTTAAAATTCAAGCAAACAAGTTTCCATAGATAAATTAACATTTACCCAAATGCAATGTAGAGTTACAAAGAAACATCTATACATGTGGGCACAGGCATGAATAAAACTGGGAAGCAAACTGGAACATTTGTTTTCATGCATGACTGTGTAAATTTCACTCTATTTCATGCAGGAGAAAAGTGGATCCACTGTTCCCTCTATCCTGAACAGAATGCAGACCAAACAGACTCCACCCACCTACAACAAAACCAATAAGTTTACCTCTGGCTTTCAGAGCATCGTTGATGCCTACGGCATCAGCAACTACCGGGAAATCAACCCAGGTAACCCTGACCTTTAATATTTTTGTCACAGAGCAAGTCACAAAGTCCTCTGTTGTGATTAAAATGAGCTGCAGATCATCAGATCCTGTTGTGATGCATTTGTTACAATTAATTAATTAATGTTTTATTTTATTTTTATTTACCTTTTTTGTGAGTGTAATTTAAACATATTGTTTGTATCAATGTTTGTGCCTGTGTTCAGCTCCATACACCATCATCACCTTCCCCTTCCTGTTTGCGGTCATGTTTGGTGATCTGGGTCACGGTGTACTCATGACCTGCGCTGCACTTTATTTGGTACTGCGGGAGAGCCGATTAATTGCCCAGAAATACGACAATGAGGTATCAGTCCTCCCATCCATTTATCCACCGATCACATAATTATTGTTTGATCATCTTGTTCAAATCAAATATTATTCATGTCATATAGCCTTTATTTAAGTATAGATCTTAAAAACAGAAAATATTTATTTATAGTTATTTAGCATGAACATTTTTCAAAATGAATAATAAAATTTTTATTCTGTTACATTAGTTATTCACCAATGCCATTTTTTCATAACTAATTCAATCCAATACCAAAAAATCGGAGTATTGGCCGATACAGATCCGATACTATCACACTTTTTTTTACTGTAGAATTTCTATACCTCTATGTGTTGACCTGATCATCACTGTTTTGTGTGTTAAACACAATCTACTAAATTATACAGCAATTATACTTCGTTATACAGAAAAATAACAAATGAAAAAAAGGACAATCATAATCTATGACAGAAATACTATTATAAACTTGGTTAGTGGATAATTCAGCAGCAAAAGTTACTCTAGAAAAATGAAGAGTGCAAAATAATTTGATAAAATCTAAACATTTATTGAAAAAATTTAGTGGGAAGCAAATAAGAGTGAATAAGTGTAGGACTAAATCTGGTAAAATGTTACACATTGCTCTTTGTACTGTTGTAAAATACATACAGTGCAATACAAATATATATAAATATATACTAAAATATGAAAATATATATACTTTTTAAATGTATAGCACAGTCATGAGGCAGCAACATATGATAGATAGGACAGAACAAGAAAGGCTATTAACAATCTTTCATTGCGCAAAAGTGTATGAAATAATAATATGAAAGGCTCCAATACAGAGAGGCACAAAGTGCTTGCGCGCACCCCGTGTGCAGAATGATGCAGTTGAAGCAGCTCGGAGACACAGCGTGCAGCATAGGAAAGTTAAAAGCACAAAGAGAAGAGATATTGATGCGTAGTGTATTGTGTTAAGAATAATTCATAGTGCTCTCTACTCCAGTGTAGTGATCTCTAACAGACACCCGGTAGAAAGTAACATGATTTAGAAACAGCACTAAACTCCAGCAAGATCAAGTCCTTTTATGCAAAACCACTGATCTTTATCTATAGGTCAAGTGTAGTAATAGGATTATTGAATCATCTTGAGGGTGTTCCGTCATCATGACTGTCGTAACTGAACGTCGCACACAATCTGAATGCTGAATCGAGGATGACTGACGGCCGCAGTGGAGAGTTTACATGAACTTGAATTTAACAACTTAAAGGGTTAGTTCACCCAAAAATGAAAATTCTTTCATTAATTACTCCCCCTCATGTCATTTCAAACCCGTAAGACCTTCGTTCATCTTTGGAACACAAATTAAGATATTTTTGATGGAATCTGAGAGCTGTCTGACCCTCCATAGACAGCAACGCAACTGAAATGTCCCCAAGTCCAGAAACGCAGCAAAGAGATCTGTAAAATAATCCATATGACATCACTGTGAGTTTATTAATGACAGAATTTTTGGGTGAACTAACCCTTTAAATATTCACCTTTCGTGGGGCTTAAAAAAAAAGAATAGTATTCGCACAATATCGTATTTGGATCGCTCTCATCTGACCGATGATCAGTGTATCACTAGTTTACTTCACACTTCAGTTAAGTGTGAGATTTATTAGAATGGATTTGTGTGATGATTGTTTAAGTTTAGTTTTAAAAGTTATAAGATTGATAATTTTCTGTTAATAAAAAACATGGTCCGAAAATGTACAGTGTACTCATAAATTATGGTTTTTACTTAGGAAAAGGAAAAAATTAAAGGAACTGGATTTATATCGGCCATACCGATCTGAAATCACAGTGTTCTCTCTCTTTCTCTCTCTCTCTCTCTCTCTCTCTCTCTCTCTCTCTCTCTCTAGATGTTTAACATGGTTTTTGCGGGCCGTTACATTATTCTCCTGATGGGAATATTTTCAGTGTATACTGGGATTATTTACAATGACTGTTTCTCCAAATCTCTCGATGTGTTTGGCTCGGGCTGGAGTGTCAGACCCATGTTTGGAGTTGGGGGCAACTGGACGTGAGTTGTTCTTATCAAGGGGGGTTCATTGTTATTGTTGTTGTTTTTTTTGTTTTTTTTTGAGGCCCTCATTTTACATAAGTTTATCAAAATCAGCCGCTTGTTTGAGTTTAAATTGATCATTCAGATTAAATCTTCATGAATGGCTAGTAAGTCATGATTATTTTTAACACTGATTTTCCATTGATTCTTTCAGGTCTAAGACACTGGTGGATAACCGCGTATTACAGCTGGACCCTGCAGTGCCAAAAGTATTCAATGGACCCTATCCAGTTGGCATTGACCCAGTAAGCATCTAGTTTCTGAACATTTCTGTGGTAAAGATAGTCTAACCTCAGCCCTTTTAAGAGCCGTTTCCTTTCTTGTCTTACAGATCTGGAACATTGCCACCAATAAGCTGACGTTTCTGAACTCCTTCAAGATGAAGATGTCGATAATTCTGGGAGTCATCCACATGATGTTTGGAGTTACTCTCAGTCTTTTCAATCACCTGTACGCACTTGTCCATTGTTACTCTCAATAGATCTGTATTAACATTTAATGCTAATTTAAGTCTGTTTGTCTGCGTTTAAAGGTACTTCAAAAAAACTCTGAATATCTTCCTGGGTTTTATTCCTGAGATCATCTTCATGGTCAGTCTTTTTGGCTACCTGGTGCTGCTCATTTTTTACAAGTGGTTGGCATATGATGCCAAGAGCTCAAAAGAAGCCCCAAGCCTTCTAATAACCTTCATCAACATGTGCCTATTCACCTACAATGATCCCACCAACAAACCATTTTACTCGGGACAGGTACAGACAAATTCATCAGTATATGTGGTAAATGAGACAACTTGACATTTAAAACAAATGTTTCTCTCTTTTTCTCTGTTTCTGTAGATTGCAATTCAGTGTCTGCTAGTTATTATAGCTATCGCCTGTGTACCGTGTATGCTTGTAGTAAAGACCCTAGTAATGCGCAGGCAATACCTCAGGAGAAGACATCTGGTAAGGACCTGTTTGACACACCACATTCGAGATTCCTACACACCCAGTTTTAAAGCTTTTTATATAGAGACAGTGTTTTTTTGTTTTCATCTTGTGAATTCCGTATCCAGAATAAGGTGTATGTGTGATGTGGAGTGTTTAGATTCTAAACATGAACAATCATTGCTATATCAGTAATGAAATTCTTCAGAATATTAATTAATGTCCACATGGATGTCTCATAAGTATAATTCTCAGCCCTGGAAAAGTAATGGAAGTTAATACAATCTTTGAAAGTTCATGTAATTTTTTATTGTTAATATAGTTTCAGTTACAGTAGGATATTTAAATATTTTAGAAATTAGTCTCTTATGCTTATGAAGGCTGCATTTATTTGATAAAACTACAGCAGAACAGAAACATTTTAAAATAATATTATGTTAATGCAATATATCTTTATATAACAATAATATTATTATAATATTACGTATATTATAATTTAAAATAACAGCTTTCTATTTTGATATGTTTTCAAATGTTATTTATTCACCAGCCTTTAGTGTCACAAGATCCTTCAGAAATCATTCTAATATGGTATTTTTATTGGTTTGAAAGCATGGGCATATTATATAATGGCTCAGCTAAGACCTATACATTTACATTTATTCACTTAGCTGACGCTTTTATCCAAAGCGACTTACAATTGCCACATATGTCAGAGGTCGCACACCTCTGGAGCAACTAGGGGTTAAGTGTCTTGCTCAGGGACACATTGGTGTCTCACAGTGGATTCGAACCCGGGTCTCTCACACCAAAGACATGTGTCTTATCCACTGCGCTAGCACCACCCCTACATTACTTCTACTTACAACCATGACCTAATGTGACTTTTGCTGCAGGGAATGCAAAACTTTGGGGGAATCCGTGTGGGTAACGGCCCCAACGAGGATGAAGCTGAGATCATCCAACATGACCAGCTTTCCCAAACCTTAGAAGAAGAATTGCCTGAGGTGAGGGAACAGTCACTTTTTTGCAATCTGATTCTGTCTTTCTCTTTACTAGCCTATATAATAACAAAACATTTATTTTGACTCATTAAATAGTTTACCCATCCTTTAAAGATGCTTTAGTTTGTTAAATCTAACAATAGTCTTTCTTTAGCCAGAGAATGACATATGTTCTGCCAACCCATTTATCTGGGTATTTGTTTGGGTCAGGTTTTTCTGTCTCACATGTGATGACATCTGTTGATCCTGAGAATAACTTAACGCTTTATCATAAGAATAAGTAAAGTGAATTTCTTCATAGTAATCCATGTGAAACTTGTTTCCACCCACACAGTGATCACACCCAGGTACCAAAATCTGCCGCAGTTGTCAGTGGGGTCACTCGCCTGCAGTGGGCATTCCTTTCTGTGACTCACTGGATCTGTGATCTGCATACCAGTGCTGGTCTAAACTAGGGAAGCCCCTTTAAAAAGCACTCTCTCTCCCCCCAACCACTGTATCCCATGGCCACCAGCCTCAAAACACTAAACAAACACCCTCCTGGATAATTGGGTTTCTTTTCTCTGGAAATAAAATGGAGACAGATAACCTGCATTATTTTGAGATTTGATTTCATTGATTTAGTGCCAAATAATATTCCTCTGTTCTGTTCCAAACAGGCCTGCCAGTTAACCACAGTCAGCCATTAAAGTCAGTTTACTGGAGACTGAAGTCAAATCCCCGGGATTGTTTATCTCTCTCATTTTGGCATTTTCAGTGACCCTATAAAGTCATTGGTCACTGAAGCCGCAGTTAAAAAAAAAATTAATTTACCAAAACCAAGTGGCACCAAGTGCAAACAAATGACGCTAGACCAGGGGTGTCAGACTCAGTTCATGGAGAGCCGGAGACCTGCAGAGTTTTGTTCCAACCCTGCTCTAGCACACACACCATATAGTTATCAAATAAGCCTGAAGTACTTGAGTAATTGGATCAGCTGTGTTTAATTAGGGTTTAAGCTAAACTCTGCAGGGCTCCAGCCCTCCAGGAACTGAGTTTGACACCCATGCTCTAGACCTTGTAAATAGATTACATTTCTCAACCGATTTTTAGTGGACATATAAATCAGTCCCCCTCAGTTTCGAAAAGATGTCCTAGCAGGTGTAGTTCATCACATCGCATTCCTCTTTTGACAAACAAAAAATGTCCCAAATATTGTCCAAATCATGTCTCTTTCGAACCTAAAAAATATTTTTATGATGTGTTTTACTTAGTGTTACTTTAAAATAAGTGCCACTTGCTTTATTATATTTTATTTTCAAAGCACGGTCATTGATTTGTACAGTAGGTGTGACTACAAGTGTCTTAATGCTTTTTGGGGCAACTGCATTTTGCTGTGACCGACAATAAATGTGTTGGTCAATAGATCTTTGCATTTTCTGTAAATCTAAGTGTATTTTTGCTTGCACTATCTCTTCATTAGATTCTAACTGTCATTAACCTTATTTTAACCCTGTGTGTCTGTCTGTGCATGTGTCTGATTACCTTCCAAGCTGTCAGAGGAGGAAGTGGTAAGAGCAGACAGCCTTCTTAACTCTCTGTGTAGATGTTTGTTGGCATTTTTCACGTTTGTGTTTGTGTGTGTATGTACACCATCACCCGTGCAATCCTCATGCTTGGTGGCTTGTGTGTGTTCCTGCAGGCTTCAGTCTTGGGTAGTCTCGTGTAGTTGGTGTTCGGTTCTTTTCCAGTACAATTTTCTAGACATTAATTTTCTTTTCTTTTTTTTTATCCACCATCATTACATAGGAATGATTCAAAGAGCCGTGTTGGGAGTGTGATTACGATATATAAATCACACCAAATGATGCTGATGATCTGAAAGGCCCTGCGCTGTGATTTTGTTCTCATGCCCGTGAGATTCAGAGCTGCTAATCATGCTGTGATTGAGCTGGGAGTGGCATTAGATTTTTGTATTTTCATTAGTCTGAACTGGTCTTATTGCTCTTTCTCTCTCTCTTTAGTTTAATTTTGCAGATGTCGCAGTGCATCAAGCCATTCACACCATAGAATACTGCTTAGGCTGCATCTCAAATACTGCCTCTTATCTTCGGCTTTGGGCACTGAGTCTGGCCCATGCGCGTAAGTGATAATATTATGTAAAGTTATTGTACTGATTCCACCCAAAGAAATTATGAACAGATTTCTCATGATCATGAAAAAGATTTAGGAACTAATTTTCCAGGCCTGTGAAATACACAGAACTTTGTTTATGTTCATGAATTGCAACCCTGTACAAATGTCAGTATGTTTTTCCTCTCAATATGCAGTGTGGAGAAATAAATTAATTGTTTACAAGGTGTTTCTTAAAAAGTGTTTCTGTTTTCTTACAGAGCTCTCTGAGGTCTTGTGGTCAATGGTGATGCACATGGGTCTCGCTTCTAGAAATTTTGTTGGATTCTTTGTGCTGTCAATCATCTTTGCCTTCTTTGCTACACTGACAGTGTTTATTCTGTTGATCATGGAAGGACTGTCTGCCTTCCTTCATGCTCTCAGATTGCATTGGTAAGTGCACACGCACAATGCTTGCCTTTATAAACTAAAGCATTTAAAGTTTAAAGAGCAGATGACTCTGTCTCCCCTTTCTATGGCTACATACACACTGCTAGCCTAGCAAAATGCAGTTGTATTGACTTCTGATTGCGTTGTTATTTACACACAAATTTTTGTTGTTTACATGTCTGAGAACTGCATTCTAAAAGCAAACTCACTTCCTGAAAAGATGCTACCACGATTTTTATCTAATCTATGTAAAAAAAAAATAATCACTTTTTTTTTTTTTTTTTTTTTTAATGCCCTGTAATCCACTGACCTTGTTTCCCCACTTATTTTCTGTAGGGTGGAGTTCCAGAATAAATTCTACACTGGACAGGGCTTCAAGTTCATGCCTTTTACATTTGACAGCATTCTGGAGGGCAAGTTTGAAGACTAAACCACACCCTCATTCTCTCCCTCCAAACTACAGGAAACCATCAGATTGCTTGTGAGATTTCATGATTTGTGTGAACACTGTGACTTTGTAAGGCTCTAAATCTCTCAGGTGATCTACATCAGGAGAGAAATTGAATAATTCAGGTAATCAGGTAAACTAGATGTAATTAGTTGAAGCTAAAAATAATCTGAGCTCTGCATAACAATATTCACAATGATCCCATAACTCTTCAATTCTTGCATCAATATGTATTGGTATGTAATAATACAAGCTCAATTGGTTTTGCCATACATACATACAGCACACAAGATTACAAACAGCATGTTTTTTTTAAATCATAAATTTGCCTTCGATCAAGGCAAAATATCATTACAGTTACACTCCCATTATAGTGTAGGTGGAGATTTTTGTCTATTTCTGATATTTTCCAAGTCTCTTAAATTATTAGTTTAAAGTATTAGTTTGTTTTTTATGTATCTTTTATCCTTTAAGTTGACACATTTATATAATAGATCTCATTCAAAGGGACCTCATTTCAAATAAAGCAACGAATGCTTCACTTTGTGGTATTTCACCAGCTTCTGCTAAGAGGATGATATCCTCATCAAGCATATCTGAATAACAGATGCAGATAATCCCCCAGATTTATTGCAGATCTTTGCATTCCTTATATTATTATTATTATGTTGCTATTAGGAGTAAATGCAAATGCACATCTAAATAATGTCTATCTCATGAGTCTGCTGCAGTTTCCAGTTCTGAGTTTTTTGATAATTGTTTAAAAATGAGTTCACATTCGCATGCATTGGCCAATGTGTTGGTTTGATAGATGTCAGAGGGAGTTTTGGAAAAATTAACTATTCCAAGTAAAAGCAGTGAATGAAGCTGAGTGTTTATGTCTGTTTTGTATGCCAATAAATGAGATAGAGTGGATCTGAACTTGTTTAGTTTTTTATTCTTTTTTGCATACATGTGAGAAAATAATGTTAATCATGAATCGGGTCTATATGTGTATGATACAATTAATTTAATAATCATTATTAATCATTTATAGTATAATTATATGATACCTAAAATGTAAATGTTAATAAACACTACATAATATATATATATATATATATATATCATTTTTTTTTTTTTTTACAAAGTGTTATTGCTGTGGTTTCAGTTTAGCCAAGCTTATATTTAGAAAGACAGCACTCATATTCTTGTGATATTGCTTAATTTTATTTCAGGCCAAATTTGACCAGTTTGTATTTTTCTACACAAACAAACAGTACCAAGCTTTACAGTTTCCCCTCTCCCATCTTAAAGAGTCCTTTAATCGCTCACACTTGCTAGAGAGGAAACTCTCATTCCAGTGATGCTGCAGTGATAAGCGAACATTAAATATAAATAAATTAAAACAGCTCCTCACTCATCAAAATCACACAACTCTGCTTCCACTCCACACCACTCTCTTACTCTGGTCTGAAACTTTGCAAACTCCATCAGATTCATACTCACAGAAACGTCTTAGTCCTGTTGAACAAAATATTAACGCACTTGAAACTAAGTTTCAAATGTTATTGTTATACAAGTGTACATTTATCTAGACTCATTTATTGTGTTTCCAGTACCGCAACATGTTTCTGATAGTAAATTTCAAGATCAGATTTATGCTTTAATGAGTCAGAAATTGATTTGAGTTGTTTGTCTCATACACTTGCATATGCATAAATAAATGGGTGGTGGGTATGTATTCTTGTATCCCTTGCCAGGCTCTGGGGAGAGTGGAGACTCCCCTTAAAGGATCAGTGTGGGTGTGACCTTACAGTAAGTGATCACTGTAGAGGGCTGGACTATGGAGGTAAAGGGAAGACCTGACAGACGGGCTTCACAGGGAGCTGTGTTCACACACACTCCCACAAACCTTGGAGAGAGAGTCTGCTTCCACCAACTGGCCGTAGTCCTAGAGTACACTTGACGAAAAGAGAAAGGGAGGGAAAGTTTGAGGCATTATAGCAAACCTAGAGAGTAGTGCATAGGTAGTACATGTGACTTGAAAGAAAGATTGGTAAGAAGTAGCTAAGAAGAGTTTGAAAGAGTTGCCGAAGCTTGTTGCTTGCAAGTTGGAGTCATTCCGCTCCGATTGCTAGGTGTCTACTGTCATTCAAATCTTTTTTTAGTGCTTTATTTTTACCCTAGGACAGCTTTCTTGCACACCGTGCCACAAGTGTGCATGATTCTGCCTGCTGTCTGCAAGTAAGATTGTGTGTGTTTCATCTGAGTCTACTTGAAACCAAGCCATGGCCGACACAGACTTCAAACTGGAGCGTGCCGTCTTCGCCCGAAGTCTCTGATGAGGATGAGGAGGTCGCCTTGGTGCCTGCTGCCACCACCTTCAAGATGTTCAAATCAAAACGAGGTGATGATGATGATGATGATGATGACGATGATGACCTGGTGTTGGGGCCAGGACTCGATGGAGGTGGCAGTGGTGAGGCCCAGAAATCTGAGGCCGAGGCAACCGGCATGAAGGTCCTGGCACTCCTAGACAAGATCATAGGTGTGGTGGACCAGATCCAGCAGACTCAGACAGGCCTCGAGGCCAAGCAGGAGACCATGGAGAAGAATATGAGCAGCATACAGACGGAGCTGGCCAGGCTGGCGAAGAGTCATGTTGGAACGGCTGGGATGGTCAACAAGCTCCTGGACAAGGTGCGGAAGGTGAACGTCAACGTGAAGAGTGTGCGCACAGATCTGGAGAAGCAAGTGGAACGGATCAAAAAACTGGAGAACAATGAACATGAGCTCCTCAAGAGGAAGAACTTCAAAGTGCTCATCTTCCAGGTGAGTAATGGGTGCTTTGCAGAACGTATGATTGCAAAGTTTTTGATATCTGAGCCTGGCATTCCATCTCTTTTCATTTGTCTTAACTAATGGATGCTAATAAGTCTTTTAGCTTGTACTTCATTCAAAAGCAACTTAAAGGAACCCTCAAGCAACATTTACTCCACTGCATGGCTCAGTTCTTGCAGGGTTTGAACCTACAGTAGTTTGGTTACCATTCCCAGCTCTAACCAATGGGCTAGAACACCTTCTGATTGTGGAACTTGAGCTAATTCTGATTGGTTTTAAAAGCTTGAGTCCAGGTGGTGTGAGGTATTTCATAGTTTCATGTGTTTTTTCATTCTGTTCTCTATTATATTTGTTCTCAAATTCTTAAAATTAATTGCAATGCTTTGTACTGTATATGATGCACTCTTTCACAGATATCTTAGCAACATACATGTGCTTTCTGGGAAATAAGGTAATTGTACACTGCATTGACAAAGAGAAGGCCTATATGTTTTCCTTAATGTCTCTCTCTCTCTCTCTCTCTCTCGCTTTGGGGTGTGAGACAGTTGGCTGTGGCAGATAGTTTTCTGGCGTTGGGTATAGGATGAAGACATTAAGATTTATACCTATATTTTGCATAAATGAAAAAAGGATACAAATCTGTCACTGGGGCGGTACCCTTTCAGAAGGTACTAATATGCAAACTACATACTACAGTACTACATAATAATATGTATTATTCAGCTATAGATAAGGCACAAAGATGTACCTTTTGGCTTTTGTATCTTTTGGTCCCTCCCAAGTGAACCTTTCTGAGAGTGTATAGTTTACTCACACTCTTTATCATAGCTAAACTTACTGTACTTTAATAGAATATTAATATGCAATTAGCATGAAGCAGTTCTCCACCAGGCTGATGCAAAGAATGTATCACTTTTTTTTATCATTATTCAGTAACATACATATAGGTGTGTCTGAGCTGAAAGAATGATCATGATGTGATTTAAATGCTCATGCCAGTGTCAGTTCAGTGATGTTTCACAAAACGTTTTTGTGCTGACATAAAGTGCAACGGTGCAAACTCTTGAAAAATAATACCACACTTCATATGTAGAAAGTGTTTTCTTTCTTTGGTGATGTTTTGCTGAAATGCTAGATCAGTGTGAAGGGTAGATGAATTCGCTGTGTTGGGAGTCAGATTAAGTTTGATTAAAGCGTGCTGGATTGCAGTGTGAATGGTTGGAGACTCACTCTGAGACCCCCCCCCCCCCCCCCAAACTCTCTCTTACAGTCTAATTATAGTGAAGAATGTGGTAATGTCTACAAGGCTACCATAATGACACTACCGTCAGCCCAGAGGGAAAGAAAATCCTTCAGTTTTAGAAGTACTGCCTGACATTTGCATTGAACTTTGTCCTACCATTTCTCACAGTTCACTATAAAAAATATGTTATATTATATTGTAAATAAAATAAATATAATTTGATATTAATTCCATGTTGTTATTATTACATGCATAAAATTAAATGCATAGTAAAAATACCTTTTTGTGGTAAATACAATAAATTAATTACATTTTACAGCATTAAATACATAAAATTACCTAAATCTGCCTTTGAGATCTTTATGGTAATATGATTATAAAGTGTGACAATTTACATAAATATAAAATAAAAATATTATAAAATAATTATAATGTAATAGATTACATGCTGTTATTATTAAATTAATACTAAAAATATAATTTAGTATTAAATACAAAAAATTTATTTTACAGCATTAAATATAGTAAATTAACTTATATCATTACCATCGTCTTCTATATGGTAATATCTTTATAGCAGTGTGACTGACAGTGACAATTAACAAGAATATATTTAAAAATAAATATTTTTGTATTAATTACATTATTTTATATACACAACTTACATAATTACTTTATATTTGTCACGCTTCCCTCGGGAGTGGGGAATGAATGAGGAACGAGTAGCAAGGAGGCGCTGGAGATTCCTTCAAACATGGACATTAACAGCAGACAGCTAAACTAAGAATGGGACTTACTAAATATACAGGACTTGATGAGGGGAAGAAGAGGAACACCTGGGACTAAAGAAACAACATAGGAAACACCTGGGACAAATTAACACACACAAAACACAGAACAGAGTCTGACATAACGCCCCCCACTATTGATCTTTGAGCCCTAGCCCTCAACGCACTGCCCCCTCAACCCCCGCCCAAAAAAAAAACACTTAGGGAAATTTAAAGGGCTGTACTAGGGACCTGGAGCCCTTCCAGGGCGGAACGGGGGATCTGGAGCCTTTCCTGGTCTTGACTGGGGATCAGGAGCCTTTCCTGGGCTATGCTCTGGAGCTGGGCCGACACTGGAGTGAACTCTGGGGCCTGGGCCAACACTCTTTTTCTCACCCCTAGTTTCCTCTTCTGGATCAGGGGGAAAAGGTGTGGTCTAGGCCAACACTGGAGCAAACTCTGGGGCCTGAGGAGGGAATGAGGAACGAGGAGCAAAGAGATGCTGGAGATTCCTTCAAACATGGACTTTAATTCATAAGGGGAAATCTCAGGAACACAAGACATTTAACAGCTGACAGAAACTAAGAATGGGACTAAATATACAGGACTTGATGAGGGGAAGACGAGGAACACCTGTGACTAAAGAAACAACATAGGAAACATCTGGGACAAATTAACACACAAAACATGGGACAGAGTCTGACAGTATTATTGAATACATACTAAGATGCATTTTAATATTACAATAAATTACATTTTACAGCATTAAATACAATAAATGACCTTGCACGATAACTGCCATTGTCATCTATATTGATATCGTTATAGTGATTGACAGTATAGTGGATGGTACATTAATTGTTTTCCATTATATAATTGTGTTTAAAGACTCTTTTATGTTGTTATATTTTTTTATTATTCCTTTCTATCGGTGACATTATTGCGCTGCAGCAGTAGCATCTAATCTGCATGTAATATGTAGACAGGCTGAGGTTCATTGTGTTCCAGCACTTTGCTGTTGTTTACCCTACCAGCCTTACTGCATTTAGCCCCACTAACAACTCATTTCCTTCCAGCGCTGCTCTGAGAGGCTGCAGGCGGGAAAACAGTGGTGATGTGACTGGCCTCTAATGATGGAGCTGAATGATGGAAGATGACAGGAGTGAGTGAGGTCATTTATTGGTATATTTGTGAAATGTTGTTCTGTTAGCTATTCCCTATCCTTTCTCTGGGCAGATGTTGCCTAATGGGGTTTATTATAGTCTGTTAGGGATAATCAGAGAGAAAAGGGAAGCTTCCTGTGTATCTCTCCTGGGAATAAGCAATCTCAGAAACCATTTTTTTTTACCATTGTAAAACACTAATAACTACCAAAAACAGGGCTGAATGTCACAATATGAATCAAAGTTCATCACAAACTAGCTTTTTCACAAGCTGAGGATGGGAACAGTAATATATAGAAGGTGCACAGATTCAAACACTAAACACCATCATGGTAACATGCATGATACTGACATAATGCAATAAACTAAAATTTAACAACGTTACATGTAAGATAAAACCCTAATGTACACAACTGATGTGAAGTGTCATGCAGGGAATTCTGGGAATGTCAATTTTCGGTTTTTCAGTATAAATCACAAAACCTGCCAGTTTTTTTTACAGTGTTTTACTGTAGAATTACAGCAAATTTAATTAGTTATTCACAATGTATAGTACAATTTTATTATATGCATTAGTACTGTTTATAGTACAGTTTTTACTGTAGTGTCTTTTAAAATCACTATTATTTTTTACAGTGTGTATTCAAAGAGAAAACTGTTATTTCAAATTGTAAGTATTTGTAAGTAATTTGTAAGTAATTGTAGTACATCATTTCTATGTGTGTGTGCATGTGCATATATATTTGTGTGTGTGGATCTAATTGCTCATGAAGTCTCAGTTTCAGTCTTCTCTGGTGGAATGTCCACTGAGGCTGCAGGTTACACTACTGACATTTATCAGATATCTAATCACAGACCTCTGAGACTACATAAATTACCCCTGTAAAACTGGACTCCTGTAGGTGACGTGTGTGTGAGAGAGAGATGGAGAGAGTACACATATTTCATATATGGACATTTTAATTGATTTATTCAGAACTGACATTAACATCATTATTCTCAGAATGTATCATTGAAAGTTAGTATCAGAGCAGTTAATAAAGCGTAAGCATAAACGCAAGCAGAGCCTTACGAGGTTCCTTTTATTTTATTTGTTGAAATATCCACTGACTTCTAACTGCTTTACTGGTACCAAATTTGAAGACATTTTTATTGCATTGTTTAAATGACTCGTTTTTGCAGCTGTGCACCTGTGGGGAACTTGCATGTTAAAAACGTACTATATTAGGGATGCATATCATCTGAATGGTGTGCACATCATCTGTAGTGGTGTGCTGGGTGGAAGACGATGAGGTGTGGCTGTGACTTATGGGGGTTTGCTTGATCGTCAACATTACCGATGGCCTCTGCTCTATTTTTGCGCTGAATTCAGGGTGTCATATTCATCCAGACAGCAGTGTGTGTTCAGTGTAAGTGTGTGTGTCCAGGCCCGAATGCGATGTTTGATGAATGGGCTGAGAATAAATGAGGCGTGAGTTGCCACCAGTTTGTTGTATGTGGATGTGTTTATAAACCATCAGAAGCAGAAGAGTTGATCACTTAACTCATTTTTTAACGGTGCGTAATATGTCAAATATGAGATACAGGAAGTGACATCTGCATTTGGGTCCGGGTCCTGGAATTACTCCATTCTTTCATATCGATTGCATGGGGCAGGGCTGCAGACGAATATGGAGAAACACTTGATACGGTAGTGCAGAGCCAGACACAGCAACACACATCTGAAGGTAAAATTCATCTTTATTTATAATAAACTGGGATTAGGAGTCATTCTATTCCAATTATACTGGATGTCCACTTCAGTTCAGCATCTCTCAGATTTTGAACTCTTGTTTTTGATAGACAGAATTTGATATATATACAGAGATGGGCACAAATACATCAAAATTATGTTGTTACAATTTACAAATACTTGCTCATCAAATATTTATTTAAAATACATAATACTGGTGTGAGAAATGTATATAATTAATATACAAGTAATTAATTTGTCATTTGAAAATACAAAAATACAATCAATATTCAGAAGCATTAATTTGAAGTGTAAGAGACAGTGCCATTACATATAGTAATGGTGGAGTTAGATAAACACATAAGAGAAAGAGAAGACCTTTCCCCTCCTTCGACAGCTTATAAACAACATTTTCTTTAACCCTAACACTAGACAATATATTGATCCATATATCTTCTAATTTCTTATGTTCACTAAAGACACAACCGACTGTGTATGCTTGAATTCTATCAAGAATGTCTATGCTTTATTAATTAATGTTTCTTTATTGCTCCTTTATTGTTTCGTTATCATGTCAAAAATAAAGCAGTCCTGCATACCTGTATTGTTGTACCCCCTTGTCCTGTCAACAGTAAAAATTAACTCCTAAAAATGCTGATATGTAGCTGATACAGGCCCTGTGTAGAATTCAGGAACCCTTGTTACAAGCAACACCAATGGCCATTAACTGAACTGAGGCCAGAAACGTATTGTTCATGCTCTTGCACACAGTCGAGTAATGCAAGCGAGCAACGGCCAGTGTGATTCACCGACAACATGTCGACAGATGAAGTTTATTCAAATTACACTGTTATTAAATTAGTGAGCAATATCTTAATAGTAACAGTGAGCAATAATAATAGTATAAATTTTAATGCATAATTAGCCAGTTTGCACTGAGCACCAAAATATCTTCTTCCATTGTACCCCCCCCCCCAAATAAGAAGATGGAATCATGTATGAATTAAAGGGAAATGGAAATTCTTTCATTATTACTCACCCTCATGATGTTTCACACCCGTAAGACCTTTGTTCATCTTCCAAACTAAAATGATGATTTTTTTTAATGAAATCCAAGAGCTTTCTGTTTCTCCATAGGCAGCAATGCAACTTACACATTCAAAGCCCAGAACGATTGGAAAGACTCCATGTCACTCTAGTCATTTAACTTCAGTTTTATTAAGTGATGTGAGTGCTTTATTTGCTTAAAAAAAAAAAAAAAAAAAACATTGGGGGTTTGACCCTTCGAAGTCAAACTGGAGCCAGTCGCGGTGCACCACCTTGGAAGAAGTGCACAGGAGGAGGGATCCATGTGCGCCAACCAGGCCAACAGTATCCGCCATGTTGAATCCTCCGGGCAGGCCGTGCGGACCCTACCTGTTTACCTCTTAACAATTTCATGCCCCTCTTGAACTCTCTCTACAAAGTTCTTTTCAACTTTCCCTCACGGTACTTGTTGACTTGATCTCATGCTGGTATTTAGCCGTAGGATGGAGTTTACCACCCACTTTGGGCTGCATTCACAAGCAACCTGACACTGATAGCAGCCTCACACCGTCCACGGCCTAAGCCTCCATCAGAAGGACTTGGGACCCCGGCCTGAGCCTAGAGAGCGGTCTTATGTACACCACATTTCCCTTGCCCCGTGGCTGGGCTCTTCCCTCATCGCTCGACGCTACTGAGGGAATACTTTTTAGTTTCTTTTCCTCCGCTTAGTAATATGCTTAAATTCAGCGGGTCATCTTATCTATTCTGAATTTGTAAGCAAGATGGAGTTGAGACAGGGAGGCTGTCCTTAAAAGAGGTTCACCAGCTGGGGCTCAATGCACTATCATCCCCCGGTCTGACCCCCATGACGGCAGACCCACTTGCAGCTGTGGAGAAGGAACTCCTCCTATCTGCCTTCTCCCCCTGGAGAAGGACTTGGGGGGGGGGCAAGGGGATGCGACCCAAGGCGGTCTGCATTTCAGAGGACAGAGAGGGATGGGGAAACCCCCAAACCCCTGCAATCCTCTAGCTGCGGGTCTCAGAGGGCCCGATCAATGGGAAAGCAACCCTCAGACAGGTTTGCCCCTGGGCTGGGCAGGGCAGCAAAGTGTGTTCGAAGTGCTGATGATCAATGTGTTCTGCAATTCACATGAGTTCTTCTTCGAGTATTCCACCGCTGAGAGATGTACTCTTTTTTTTTTTTTTTTTTTTTAAGTTTGAGGTCTTGCAACGCATCTTGTGAAAGTTTGTGAAAAAAAGGGGGGTTGTAACCACAGACGGGCGCTCCCTATGACTGGTGGTCTTTGAACTCACGGTCCCAGCAGGACACCGGGCCTGTAGGGTACCTGTCGGGTGTGGAGGCCACCTAAAGGAAAGCACTGAAGAGACGTATTGTGACCCTTGCTTCCTCTGCTTACGCTGCGATTTTCTTTTTTTTGGGTGGTGGCGGTAGGGAAGGGGAGACCTCTCCGCGCACACCCCGAGGCAAGCTGGAAAAACTGTGATAATAGGCTATAGTTGGCAGTACTTTTAACACAGATGAAGAAAGATATTGTATTATCTGAGAATAAAATGACCTTGACTAAGTATTTTAAGCATTTCAAATACAAATTATTTTCTCTCAAAGTATTCAATGACAAATTACATTAGATTTTTTTTTCAAGCAAAATACAAATGACAAAATACTCAAAAGTAATTAAATACGCATTTTAAATACATTTAAATAAAATACTGCCCATCTCTCTTTCTCTTTCTCTCTCTGTCTCTCTCTCTATTTATAAGGAAGTTAATGGTTGAAAAGGCTGTACCTCTTTGACATTATGAAGCTGTCAGATATATAAAAACAGCAGATGGCTCCTGTTTCAGCCGCAGTAGTTTAATATAACCTTTAGCCAGTGAGAGACCGATTCAGTGGTGTGTGTTGTTGTGCCTGTTTTATTCCTTTATTAATGGCGTCTTAACCTTGAAATACTACGTGCGTGTGCACCTGTGGTTCTGGTGTCCTGACTGGCATGACAAAGATCTTGTCTCTCATGCAAGAGACATTGTATTTTCGTAATACCTGTCACAAAACCCATACTAAAGTCATGGTTAAAGTTATTATTTTTTATTTTCTCATTAGGAGTTCTGTTGTACAGCTGCTTCTCTGAACCCAGCAGAAGTCAACAGCTGCCCAGTGCCTCTACCTTCACATGCCTTTCAACATCATGCCTCTAACACACACACACACAAACAAACAGCTGTTATCTACTCATCACCAGCTGATTTTGTTTAGCTGTATATGTCATGCGAACGACTGCACCAAATGTTTTTACTGCTGTCTTGGTAATGGTTGTCATGGTGCCATGTTCCAAAGATCGCTGTTAATCTGGGTAATTGTTTGCCTCTTTTAGTGGGTTAGATGGGGATCCTTCTATATATATAGTGTGGAATGACATTCTCTTTAGCCTAGAGCTTTTGAGCAGGACTTTGAGGGTATTACACGGCACCAGACCAGTGGTGATGTGACTGGCCTCTAATGATGGAGCTGAATGATGGAAGATGACAGGAGTGAGTGAGGTCATTTATTGGTATATTTGTGAAATGTTGTTCTGTTAGCTATTCCCTATCCTTTCTCTGGGCAGATGTTGCCTAATGGGGTTTATTATAGTCTGTTAGGGATAATCAGAGAGAAAAGGGAAGCTTCCTGTGTATCTCTCCTGGGAATAAGCAATCTCAGAAACCATTTTTTTTTACCATTGTAAAACACTAATAACTACCAAAAACAGGGCTGAATGTCACAATATGAATCAAAGTTCATCACAAACTAGCTTTTTCACAAGCTGAGGATGGGAACAGTAATATATAGAAGGTGCACAGATTCAAACACTAAACACCATCATGGTAACATGCATGATACTGACATAATGCAATAAACTAAAATTTAACAACGTTACATGTAAGATAAAACCCTAATGTACACAACTGATGTGAAGTGTCATGCAGGGAATTCTGGGAATGTCAATTTTCGGTTTTTCAGTATAAATCACAAAACCTGCCAGTTTTTTTTACAGTGTTTTACTGTAGAATTACAGCAAATTTAATTAGTTATTCACAATGTATAGTACAATTTTATTATATGCATTAGTACTGTTTATAGTACAGTTTTTACTGTAGTGTCTTTTAAAATCACTATTATTTTTTACAGTGTGTATTCAAAGAGAAAACTGTTATTTCAAATTGTAAGTATTTGTAAGTAATTTGTAAGTAATTGTAGTACATCATTTCTATGTGTGTGTGCATGTGCATATATATTTGTGTGTGTGGATCTAATTGCTCATGAAGTCTCAGTTTCAGTCTTCTCTGGTGGAATGTCCACTGAGGCTGCAGGTTACACTACTGACATTTATCAGATATCTAATCACAGACCTCTGAGACTACATAAATTACCCCTGTAAAACTGGACTCCTGTAGGTGACGTGTGTGTGAGAGAGAGATGGAGAGAGTACACACTGTAATATTTCATATATGGACATTTTAATTGATTTATTCAGAACTGACATTAACATCATTATTCTCAGAATGTATCATTGAAAGTTAGTATCAGAGCAGTTAATAAAGCGTAAGCATAAACGCAAGCAGAGCCTTACGAGGTTCCTTTTATTTTATTTGTTGAAATATCCACTGACTTCTAACTGCTTTACTGGTACCAAATTTGAAGACATTTTTATTGCATTGTTTAAATGACTCGTTTTTGCAGCTTTGCACCTGTGAGGAACTTGCATGTTAAAAACGTACTATATTAGGGATGCATATCATCTGAATGGTGTGCACATCATCTGTAGTGGTGTGCTGGGTGGAAGACGATGAGGTGTGGCTGTGACTTATGGGGGTTTGCTTGATCGTCAACATTACCGATGGCCTCTGCTCTATTTTTGCGCTGAATTCAGGGTGTCATATTCATCCAGACAGCAGTGTGTGTTCAGTGTAAGTGTGTGTGTCCAGGCCCGAATGCGATGTTTGATGAATGGGCTGAGAATAAATGAGGCGTGAGTTGCCACCAGTTTGTTGTATGTGGATGTGTTTATAAACCATCAGAAGCAGAAGAGTTGATCACTTAACTCATTTTTTAACGGTGCGTAATATGTCAAATATGAGATACAGGAAGTGACATCTGCATTTGGGTCCGGGTCCTGGAATTACTCCATTCTTTCATATCGATTGCATGGGGCAGGGCTGCAGACGAATATGGAGAAACACTTGATACGGTAGTGCAGAGCCAGACACAGCAACACACATCTGAAGGTAAAATTCATCTTTACTTATAATAAACTGGGATTAGGAGTCATTCTATTCCAATTATACTGGATGTCCACTTCAGTTCAGCATCTCTCAGATTTTGAACTCTTGTTTTTGATAGACAGAATTTGATATATATACAGAGATGGGCACAAATACATCAAAATTATGTTGTTACAATTTACAAATACTTGCTCATCAAATATTTATTTAAAATACATAATACTGGTGTGAGAAATGTATATAATTAATATACAAGTAATTAATTTGTCATTTGAAAATACAAAAATACAATCAATATTCAGAAGCATTAATTTGAAGTGTAAGAGACAGTGCCATTACATATAGTAATGGTGGAGTTAGATAAACACATAAGAGAAAGAGAAGACCTTTCCCCTCCTTCGACAGCTTATAAACAACATTTTCTTTAACCCTAACACTAGACAATATATTGATCCATATATCTTCTAATTTCTTATGTTCACTAAAGACACAACCGACTGTGTATGCTTGAATTCTATCAAGAATGTCTATGCTTTATTAATTAATGTTTCTTTATTGCTCCTTTATTGTTTCGTTATCATGTCAAAAATAAAGCAGTCCTGCATACCTGTATTGTTGTACCCCCTTGTCCTGTCAACAGTAAAAATTAACTCCTAAAAATGCTGATATGTAGCTGATACAGGCCCTGTGTAGAATTCAGGAACCCTTGTTACAAGCAACACCAATGGCCATTAACTGAACTGAGGCCAGAAACGTATTGTTCATGCTCTTGCACACAGTCGAGTAATGCAAGCGAGCAACGGCCAGTGTGATTCACCGACAACATGTCGACAGATGAAGTTTATTCAAATTACACTGTTATTAAATTAGTGAGCAATATCTTAATAGTAACAGTGAGCAATAATAATAGTATAAATTTTAATGCATAATTAGCCAGTTTGCACTGAGCACCAAAATATCTTCTTCCATTGTACCCCCCCCCCCCCAAATAAGAAGATGGAATCATGTATGAATTAAAGGGAAATGGAAATTCTTTCATTATTACTCACCCTCATGATGTTTCACACCCGTAAGACCTTTGTTCATCTTCCAAACTAAAATGATGATTTTTTTTAATGAAATCCAAGAGCTTTCTGTTTCTCCATAGGCAGCAATGCAACTTACACATTCAAAGCCCAGAACGATTGGAAAGACTCCATGTCACTCTAGTCATTTAACTTCAGTTTTATTAAGTGATGTGAGTGCTTTATTTGCTTAAAAAAAAAAAAAAAAAAAACATTGGGGGTTTGACCCTTCGAAGTCAAACTGGAGCCAGTCGCGGTGCACCACCTTGGAAGAAGTGCACAGGAGGAGGGATCCATGTGCGCCAACCAGGCCAACAGTATCCGCCATGTTGAATCCTCCGGGCAGGCCGTGCGGACCCTACCTGTTTACCTCTTAACAATTTCATGCCCCTCTTGAACTCTCTCTACAAAGTTCTTTTCAACTTTCCCTCACGGTACTTGTTGACTTGATCTCATGCTGGTATTTAGCCGTAGGATGGAGTTTACCACCCACTTTGGGCTGCATTCACAAGCAACCTGACACTGATAGCGGCCTCACACCGTCCACGGCCTAAGCCTCCATCAGAAGGACTTGGGACCCCGGCCTGAGCCTAGAGAGCGGTCTTATGTACGCCACATTTCCCTTGCCCCGTGGCTGGGCTCTTCCCTCATCGCTCAACGCTACTGAGGGAATACTTTTTAGTTTCTTTTCCTCCGCTTAGTAATATGCTTAAATTCAGCGGGTCATCTTATCTATTCTGAATTTGTAAGCAAGATGGAGTTGAGACAGGGAGGCTGTCCTTAAAAGAGGTTCACCAGCTGGGGCTCAATGCACTATCATCCCCCGGTCTGACCCCCATGACGGCAGACCCACTGGCAGCTGTGGAGAAGGAACTCCTCCTAGCTGCCTTCTCCCCCTGGAGAAGGACTTGGGGGGGCAAGGGGATGCGACCCAAGGCGGTCTGCATTTCAGAGGACAGAGAGGGATGGGGAAACCCCCAAACCCCTGCAATCCTCTAGCTGCGGGTCTCAGAGGGCCCGATCAATGGGAAAGCAACCCTCAGACAGGTTTGCCCCTGGGCTGGGCAGGGCAGCAAAGTGTGTTCGAAGTGCTGATGATCAGTTCTTCTTCGAGTATTCCACCGCTGAGAGATGTACTCTTTTTTTTTTTTTTTTTTTTAAGTTTGAGGTCTTGCAACGCATCTTGTGAAAGTTTGTGAAAAAAAGGGGGGTTGTAACCACAGACGGGCGCTCCCTATGACTGGTGGTCTTTGAACTCACGGTCCCAGCAGGACACCGGGCCTGTAGGGTACCTGTCGGGTGTGGAGGCCACCTAAAGGAAAGCACTGAAGAGACGTATTGTGACCCTTGCTTCCTCTGCTTACGCTGCGATTTTCTTTTTTTTGGGTGGTGGCGGTAGGGAAGGGGAGACCTCTCCGCGCACACCCCGAGGCAAGCTGGAAAAACTGTGATAATAGGCTATAGTTGGCAGTACTTTTAACACAGATGAAGAAAGATATTGTATTATCTGAGAATAAAATGACCTTGACTAAGTATTTTAAGCATTTCAAATACAAATTATTTTCTCTCAAAGTATTCAATGACAAATTACATTAGATTTTTTTTTCAAGCAAAATACAAATGACAAAATACTCAAAAGTAATTAAATACGCATTTTAAATACATTTAAATAAAATACTGCCCATCTCTCTTTCTCTTTCTCTCTCTGTCTCTCTCTCTATTTATAAGGAAGTTAATGGTTGAAAAGGCTGTACCTCTTTGACATTATGAAGCTGTCAGATATATAAAAACAGCAGATGGCTCCTGTTTCAGCCGCAGTAGTTTAATATAACCTTTAGCCAGTGAGAGACCGATTCAGTGGTGTGTGTTGTTGTGCCTGTTTTATTCCTTTATTAATGGCGTCTTAACCTTGAAATACTACGTGCGTGTGCACCTGTGGTTCTGGTGTCCTGACTGGCATGACAAAGATCTTGTCTCTCATGCAAGAGACATTGTATTTTCGTAATACCTGTCACAAAACCCATACTAAAGTCATGGTTAAAGTTATTATTTTTTATTTTCTCATTAGGAGTTCTGTTGTACAGCTGCTTCTCTGAACCCAGCAGAAGTCAACAGCTGCCCAGTGCCTCTACCTTCACATGCCTTTCAACATCATGCCTCTAACACACACACACACAAACAAACAGCTGTTATCTACTCATCACCAGCTGATTTTGTTTAGCTGTATATGTCATGCGAACGACTGCACCAAATGTTTTTACTGCTGTCTTGGTAATGGTTGTCATGGTGCCATGTTCCAAAGATCGCTGTTAATCTGGGTAATTGTTTGCCTCTTTTAGTGGGTTAGATGGGGATCCTTCTATATATATAGTGTGGAATGACATTCTCTTTAGCCTAGAGCTTTTGAGCAGGACTTTGAGGGTATTACACGGCACCAGACACACTGGCAGCAGCATTAATGTGGTGTTTATGGTTACTGTATTTGTACTATTGCTTTCGTACTACATAATTGCAGCCAGGATCTAAAATGAACTTTTTGAGTGAACTGAGAATTTACTGGCCATAAGTATTTCTTATCAGCCATGAAACTGCATTTTCCATGATTTCTGTTATAATAGTTAACAGTGCAGGTCATTGTGTTATATGAGACACTGCATCTTTCCCAAAAACATAAAAAACAATTGTGATTTTGCTGCAATTTTGCTTTAGTCAACTAAAAAGTATAGCCAGAGTGAAAGTTTAAACACCCTGGAAAAGGTACATTTGAACCATGTGTTAAGACACCAGCCAACTGGCAAGCATTTTGTTTGCTCCCCAAAGCCAGATTTTACTGGGATTTGGTGCTCTGTAAGTGTTAATTTTGGCCTCTGGTTTAAACCTTATACCCGGTGACTCAACTCTAGGCATTTGGTTTGCTAAAATTGTTGCATTTACAATAATTAAAATTGTTATATTTACAAGAATCTATATAAAAAATTGGACTTTGCTGTGCATATTGATACGGTTTGGCACTTTTTGCCTTAGTATCAGCTTATATGTTCCAGTAATGGCCACAATACACAGTATGATCTTTATTAATTCTCTTTGGTAAGAAATGTAATGATTTCAATGATTTTGACTATGGTTTACATTATAAGTGGCCTGTTGCTTTATAAGAGAAATCATGTCAGTTGCAGATATTTGTTCACAGTGCTAACCCTCATTTCAATCAGTCTCTGATTATTTATTTTCTGCACTGTAATTTTTTTTAGATTCACTGTTTAATACAGGCTCTGTTTATGGATGTAGTAATTCAAATAATAATTAATAAATTCAAATAATTGCTGCTATCTAAAATAGACTGATTTGATCATTCTATTTAACTTTAGTAATATACTGTAAATTAAAATAATTCAAATACTATAAATGTTATTTTATTTAAATATATTTAGCATGACGTGTTTTACCAGTACTGTCTAATTTCAGCTTTTTAATTCAAATTTTTTGATTTTCAGTGTTGTCATTATTAATGACAAACTAAATCTTTGACTTTTTTGCTGTTAAAGACCACATCCTGTAAATTTACATCACAAATTACTTTTATGTTTATTGGTGGATCTTGACCTTTTTAATACAGAAGACATGGAGAACATATATGGAAATAATTAGGAGGAGTTGCTAATGTGCCATCTTAATCATAACATCTGTGATTCAACCGCAGAATATAATGCAGTACATTTGGTATTCCTTGAATCTATATTATCCACCAGGACATGTTAACTGGGATTTGTTGTGGCCCAGCAAATTGTTATGGAAAAAGGTTCTTTCCAGTAACGTGATTTCCTCCCCAGTATTTACATATATTCTCAGTAATTCTGTGTGTGTTTACACCGAGTTCTCTCTGTTGGCTTTGGCTGTTTGAATTGAGTATTTGCAGTGTATGTGCAATGATCACTGCACATTTCCAGCATTGTGTAACACCGCAGACATCTCCGGACCTCTATGTTCTGGCTTGTTCTGGAGTTTTAGGGTGTTTATCGAACCCAGGTTCACATAAGGACTAACTTTTTGGGATCAAAATGCGGACATTTTTGACTATGCAAATGAATGGAAAACAGTAGCTGCTAAACTCAAATGGAGGCATCACTAAAATCAGCCAAGACATAAAGTAAAGCTCATATCTAACCCAATGCAGATTATCTGGGATGTTTATTAGGTGTCTGTTGTGTTTTTTTCTCTCTCTCTCTCTCTCTCTCTCTCTCTCTCTCTCTCACACACACACACACACACACACACACACACACACACACACACACAGCACACACAGCACAGTACCTGCAGGTCTTCAGTCCAGTGCCTGACTCTGAGCAGTCTGTGAGTCAGTCAGTGGATGCGGTTACCATGGTGAAAGCATCCGTGTTTACTGGTTAGGGTGCAGGATGGAAAAGTGATACAGTAATAGGTGATTAAGGAGTGAATAAATGAGCACTGTTCAGGGAATGAGACAGATGGAATACAAAGAGAGGAAATGCCAGCCTAAAATAAATGCATACATACATCATCAGCCTTCACAACCAGAACATTTGTGGTACTTCTGGATACAGCCATTGATCAAGAGAAAAAATAAACCAGCTGTCTTTACATTGGCTTATGATTAAATAACATAATATGATAACTTACAAGCTGAGCGGAACGTTTTTCCTTCTCAAAATAGCGTCTGTTTTATGGGTAGCACACGTTTGTCTTTTCTTTTTTATTTATGTTTTTTTGCCTAACATGGATGTTTTCAAGTATCTTTTAACCTACATATTGTGTTCGAATATCTGCTGACATTCTCCTTTAACTGTTGTGGCTCAGATGGTGTCTGATGTCTCACTCAAATAGATGGCTTTGCATTGTTGTGTTTGTGCTTGACTGAGAGTATTTATTTGCAAACAGTTCTCCAGGGGAAATCTCTGATGCTTTTCTTTTCTTTTTTCTTTCTTTTTCTTTCTTTCTTTTTTTTTGTGATAAATCTCTTTGAATTGCTCACCCGGCCCTAGTTGAGTGTGCAAAAAAAAGACTGAATAAGAGCTTTTTATTATTTCAGTCTTTCATAAAACTTTGTTTCTCTGGGTGAGCCAGTGCTGTTTACTTCAACCCTGAAGTACAATTGAACATTTAAACTACACAATGATAAAACATGCAATTTATATCTCTTTCAAATTTTGTTAACAGTTCTAAAATTGTATATGCACCAATGCACCAGAGCAGTGTGTGTGTGTGTGTGTGTGTGTGTGTGTGCTGTCTGTGACACTACTAGATATAGCCTAGTTTTGAACATGTAAAACGGTGTAATATATATACAGGGGCGTAGATTACCCGCACTTTTTCAGGCATGTGTGTTCATATAGAGGTTTTCAAGAGCTAGTGTGAATAAATAAAGATTTTAACTAAAAAAGACAGGATAGCCTGCGCATGACCTGATGTTTTTTTCGGACCTAGCAGGCGAAATGAACATCACGGAGCGCTAACTCTCCTGCAGTGTGTGTTTCATTCATCCTCGAAGCCGGAGGGAGCTCTCGCGCAGAAAGTCATAACGGGAAATTCCTAATATGGGCAACAGCGTCCAGCTATCGCTGTATGAAGACAGTTGTTTTCGGTTTTGTTTTTTTCACGTCCAAAAAAATCTCCAGCAGGTGATAAATAAAGTGTAAGAACAATGCAGTGCTAATTGACACAGCATCATGCCTTATTATGTGATAAATAGTGTTTGTAGTATATAAACACATCATTTTTATTTGTTATTGTCCAGCAGTTATAGATTTCTAAGACAAAAAAAGAAAAGAAAAGCTAGAAATTAGAGAAGAATTAGTTGCCTTTAGTATCCACTACCAGTCAAAAGTTTTTGAACAGTAAGCTTGTTAATGTTTTTTAATTCTCTTCTGTTCTCCAAGCCTGCATTTATTTGATCCAAGTACTGCAAATCAGTGAAATTTTGCAATATATTTACTAGCCTATTTAAAATAGCTGTTTTCTATTTGAATATATTTCAAAATGTAATGTATTGAGATTTCAAAGATGATTTTTTTTTTTTTTGCATCATTGCTCCAGTCACACGGTTCTTCAGAAATAATTCTGATATACTGATTTGTTGCTAAAAAAAAAAAATTCTTATTAAGATAATGTTGAAAACAGCTGAGTAGAATTTTTTCAGGTTTCTTTGATGAATAGACAGTTCAGAAGAGCAGCATTTATCTGAAATAGAAATCTCTTGTAAAATGATGTCTTTATCATCACTTTTGATCAATTTAAAGAATGCTTGCTAAATAAAAGTATTAATTTGTGTAATTTATTTAACAAAAAAAAATATATATACATGTATGTATATGTATATATATATATATATATATATATATATACTGACTAAGCTTTTGAATGATATAGTGTATAATGTTGCAAAAGCTTTTTATTTCACATAAATGCTGATCTGTGGATCCTTCTATTCATCAAAGAATGCTGAAGAAAATGTACTCATCTGTTTTAAATACTGATAATCAGCAAATCAGCATATTAAGAATGATTTCTGATTAATGTGACACTGAAGACTGGAGGAATGATGCTGAAAATTCACCTTTGATCACAGGAATACATTACATTTAAAATATACTAAGATAGAAAACAGTTATTTTAAATAGTATAAATATTTCACAATATTACTGCTTTTGCTGTACTTTGGATCAAATAAAGGCAGACTTGGTGAGCAGAAGAGACTTCTTTCAAAACATAAAAAATCTTACTGTTAAAAAACTGTTGACTATTAGGTTATATAGTTTATAGAAATGTTATATTTTAATGAAATTACACACAGACATATATGTGTGTGTGTGTGTGTGTGTGTGTGTGTTTGTGATTTCTGTCCCCCTCACTTCTGAAAAGATGGCTACGCCCCTGTGTATATATATATATATATATATATATATATATATATATATATATATATATATATATATATATATATATATATATATATAGTTGTTGTTCAAATTTTTTCCTTATATACATGTGAATCATCGCATTTACAGCGCCCCCTAGAGGGAGTGCTATATTCGTCTGAGGAGTCCATTAGGTTTTAGTAACGGCCCATATTTAAAATGAATCACATTGACATTTTCTCATTCTAGTTGCATAGACATCAGTTTATTATCTTACTAAAAAGTTCCTCCACCCGTGTGCTCATGGTGATTATCTTTCCCAGTGCTGAGACGAGTTATATCATGTCCTGAATTTCTGTTTACTGCATCACCTGCAAATGAGGACTGAATGACTCAATGGGATATAAAACACCTTGTTAAGAACAAGTTTGGGGTAACAATTTAGAGCGATTATAATTCTTGTGCAGGAATGAAGACCAACTGGTTATGAAGCCAGAAAACAATCTGTAAACTCTTATTCGATATTAGTTTCATGATGAAGTCAGCGTTCAAAGTTAAGTCAAAATAATTTTAACCCCAATTCATATTTTATTTCCATATATCCTTTCATTATTATTTTGTTAGGGTTAGCAATCGGTCAAAAAAACAAAACGAACACTGCAATAATACTATCGTAATACTAATACTTAGTCAATTGTTTGTCTGTTTTGTTGAAAGCATGTTATTTTTTTTAATGAAAAAATCAGGGACAAATATTGCTCAGATATTGGACTCACCCCCTTTACACCCCTGTTTTCCAGCTCTCAAAAAAAACTAGTTGAAGAGCCCTGGTTTAAAGAGTCATGAATCCCCCTGAGTATTATGGACAGGAACATGGCCTGTTGAGTATGCTCTTATGAAACATGTATTTGAACATTTGTTTTTTATATTCAGTACTTTTTGTCTAATAATGAAAGTGAAAATTTCTCTGATTCTCTGTAGTAAGAAATGATACTATTCATGCCTAATTTAATACCAACTGCTTAGATTCAGATCTGGAAGTTAAAAAATATTCTGATCTTGTCTGGTCTAATCTAATCTTAGTTCCTTAATTTTTCTCCCCTTTTCTCTCAGGACAAGGTAAAACCTGTGAAGGTCTCTAAGAAGCTAGTGGCTGCAGGAGAGGAAGGAGAGCAGGTGCTGAGTGAAGGAGCAGAGGAAGACCATTGCTCTGTAGAGGAAGTTGAGGTTGAGGAGATCATAGAGGAATCTCGTGCTGAACGCATCAAACGCAGCGGCCTCCAGAAGGTGGACAAGCTGAAGGTAGCCTTCAGCAAGGGGCAGATGGAGAAGACCAGACAGAAAACCAAGGAGAATCTGGAAAAAACCCGACAGAGAACTAAAGAGAACCTGGAAAAGACACGTCAGAGAACCCGAGAGAACCTTGAGAAGACCAAGAAAAGCTTGGGCAAGAAGATGGGTAAGCTAGGAACAAAGATGACGCCTAACACTGAACACCGTGAGAAGATCCGCAGCTCCAGAGAGAAGATGAAGAAGTCACTGACGCCCGATCACACCATCTACGCCCGCTCCAAATCAACCACCTACCGTGTACCACCTTTCACCTTCCACGTCAAGAAGATCCGTGAGGGTGAGGTCGAACCCACACCAGAACCAGAGGAAGAGGAGGAGCAGGTGGAGCAGAATGAGGAGGTCCAGGAGGAAGGAGGACTAGTGTCAAGGGTGGAGGAAAGTGTACTGGTCAATCTTGACAGCCTGGAGATGGAGGCCTTACTAGAGGCAGCTGATCAATCACGGCTGGCGTTCCAGGAGACGGTGAGGCCATGGGAGAAGGCTGGCCAGTAAATCCAACATGCTGAGCGCTGGGAAAAATAATGTGGAGGTCTGGAGATAAATCAATATGTAGGGAACCGAGATGTGCTTGAGGTCGGAATAAAGAGCAAATGAATGGAGTCGACTGGACCTTTGGCTGAACATTTTGTTTGTTTGTTTCTTATTATCCTCTCAACCCCAAGGTTGCATTTTTTGTTTTATTTTTGTTTTGTTCAATTGTCAATTTTTACATTGATTACTGGTCAATTTTGTGTCAAATAAAAAAGTCCCAAGACTTAATCTACATTTAACATCTTAAAAAAGAATATTTTCAAAAACACTCTCATGGCAATTAGTTCCTATATTAGACATTTAATTTTAACTTATTCATTTGTAATCAAGGCTACCCGGTTGCAGCCAGATATTTCCAATATATATTTATATTAAAGTGCCTATATTTCATGAACACCTTGTGTTCTTTGTACTATCATGTGACGTGATGTCTGCTAATTTCAACAGTATGAATTAAAAGCAGGCTCTATGCATCTTGTAGAACATCTGGGCTTCGTTTTAATGTCATGAATGAACTGTTGGAAGCCGTTGAAAGGGAAAACTTCAAGGTGCTGGAAAGTATGTTGTCTGTTGGAAATATTGTTGTGAGGGAAGGTAAATAGAAAAATATTCTAATTAAAGTGAAAGTGGAAAGAAGCAGTTGCAAATGACTACTGACTGGACTTTTTTCTTTGAAAACTGAAGGTTTCAATGATGACGTGGATTCTGGGGAGCTGTTTTGTGGTGTAAACACTGAATTGAATGTAATCCAAGCTCCAAAGGTTTTAAATGCTTCACTCTCTGACTCAGACTTTATGTAAATTACTCATTGCTTCAAATGACATCCAGAGATGGTGTAATGTAATATTTTATCTATATATGTAAAGAAGAAGCTCTTAAAAACCTATAAGATCAAGTGGAATATCAGTTTTATTCATTTTGAGTTAAATTCATTGGACTGTTTGCCTTGTTTGAATATATACACTTGAACTAACAAGTTCAAAGCAAGGCTATTAACTTTCACATACACACACGAATACAGTATTACGTGAAGGTCTGAATGAAGCTGCTTATGGCTCTGCTGCTATCCTTGATTTGTGGCTGTATAAATGGATTTTAGGTGTAGGTTGATTGTAAAAACAAATAAAAGTGTCCACCTTTGTGCTGTAAGACCTGAGGCTTGCTTTATTTATTTAAGAAACAAAATATTTGGGGTTGGGGAACCTAAATGCAAAAACGTTTCATTATTTTTTTTAAGAGTCTCTCTCTGTCTGTCTCTCATTATCTGTATCTACAGACCTGAGCAGAAGCTGCACGCTGTAGATCATTAGCGTCTGTTATATTACTCTGGTGAGCAGTAGTAAAAAGTAACATTGTGGTGAACAGACATGGACCACTGACTGGTGATTCAGACACACACACAGCAATATCATATGTATATCATGTTGATAATTTATAGGCCTTAAAATTTGCATATAGAGTAGGCTTTATAGGGTTAAATAGTTAAACCAAAGTTACATGAGGTCAGTTATATAATGCAGGTTTTTCTCAGATCTTAAGACCAGAGATTAATACATTTATAAGTGAAGCCATAATTTAACGTAAAGGTTTCAAAAGCACCCAAATACATTCTTTATAATGTAATGAAGTACTACAGAAAAAATTGAAAGCTTGTTTTCTAAAGTTAGATGTGCCATGTTTGAACAAGAATAAGGCATAATGCATTATTACAGTATACAGGCTGCTCTCTCTTTATGCTGTTTTTTCCTCTGCTTCTTCCCTCATGCTCTTTCTGTCTGTTATCTGTCCTTGGTGGTGTTGTGTTGGTCGTAGAGGGAATACATTGAATAATCAATGAGAGGAATCTGATTAAGGAGAGTGCTTTTCCAAATGGGGGGCAGAAGACGGCAGAAGACAAAGAAAGAGACTGGGGAATAGACATAGCACTATATATATATACATGTGTGTATATGTGTGTGTGTATGTTTTATTTATTAACACCTCTAATAAGATTAACGTTTTTTTTTTTGATATCTTAATGACGGAACAGATATTAAAAGTTTTCACTCAAATAGTTAGCAGTCTCTTTGGATATATATCAGATTTGTCGATATGTTCATAACAAAACTGTTTGTAATATAAATAATGTGTGAGATGCAGTATAGACTGCACACCTGTGTTTACCATTAGTGTCTCAGACGAACAGGTGGTTGTGTGTTTACAGAAAAAAACAAATTAGAACCCACTGAGCTGATGTTTATCTGCTATTTTTTCTCTGTACTGTTTAAGCTGTGTGTGAACTTGCTACTTGGACAAATGTGGAGACAAAAACATGTGAGGCTTGTAGTGGCAGTGAGGATTGTGTGCATGAGTTTTGTTTTGTATGAATAAATAAAACTGTGAAATATGGGGTGCATACATTGGTTATTAATCATATGTGTGACTTTCCAAATTACCATATTATGAAGTCAAAGATTTTGTAGATGTGACTTAAATTAGGATGTTTCAAATGTAAGTCATTGTAGAATAAGCAGATCAAATGAATGTTTGGGGATTTTATTTACACCAGTGTGACATCTGCCATCTGTGCCGAGAATCAAGAAATGACAGTAAATACATCTTCATTATTCCCTTTTTCTTTATTCTGCTTCTATCATCATTGTCGTCCACTTCAGTAGTTGACAACAAAACAACTTTGTATTTCTAAAATAAAACTTGAGGAAGTGCTATATTTAATGAGCAACAGGCCTATTTGCAGCAGGCCTCTGAGATCTTTAATGGATCTGTGCAAGAGCGTAAAAAGTATTTTGTTAAAGATATAACTCATACATCAATGTAAATTCTGTCATTATTTAGTGAAAGACTGAAATGTTGACATTATTCACTGTATATGTTTTTATATTCTTAACCCAAGTGAGATTTTAACTTAAGAAAAAACAGACGCAGTAAAAATATGTTCATGATGCCTTCATTTCAGTATTAATGCAACAAATGTGATGTGTAATTTCCAGAATCATTTCTTTACACAGCATCGTATATGAATGTTTTGTCAGTGTGAGTTTCTGTTTGGCATTAAAGACAACACTGAGAGACCAGAAAAAAAGAAGCCAAGAGCTTACTGAACTTGGACTGGAACTTCTGGACTGTGGAAATCAAAGTCAAAGTTCCTTCGAAATGTGTGAGTAAACACACCAGAGCTACTCAATCATGATGTCAATTTGTAGGTGAATCCAGGGTTTCCTTTGGGAATTCGGGAAATATTTTTTTGATTACTGAGTAAGAAAGGACTGTGGTTAACATTACCTGAAGAGACTTTACTTTTGTTCCATAAATTACAGACAGTGTCACACCTGAAACATGAATTTTGAAACCACTGCTACACTAAAAACCCATTAGAAATTCCTGTAGGAACCCATATACTGTAAAACAGCTGATACTGTTTCTGGTTTTGGGGCTACAAACTGAATATCTCTAGTTACAAAACCATAGTCCAGTATCTTTATTGATATTTTGTTTGCTAAGCCATATTGTTTCTAAAATGATTGCATTTGCAGCAATAAATGTTTTCAGCCTCATAAATAAGTAATAATAATAAATAATTAAATGTTGTTTTGATATTTAATGATTCAATATGTAATTATTTGTTATGCTTTGCTGTAATTTTATGTTTGTAACAATTTTCCAGCACTTTTGGTCCATTTTTGTATGGTTTTGAAAGAGCTTCATACATAATATTTGAGCTGAGTTGAAATTTTCTATTTAAAATGAATAAATAAATAAATAAACCGCACTTTGCGTTATATTGTGTTTTATATAGTGAAAATTCACTTCATTTAGTTTCGCTGTGTGATTTGTGGCAAGTGACACACTTAAACGTGCAGTGTTACAACAAACGATCGAAAAGATTAGAGCAAACGTCACGACAGTACACTTTTTACATACTCTGAATTAAAAGTTGAGATGACGTAGGTACTGCCAGTAATTCAGATGACTTCCAGGCTTGCTGTTCTAGAGACTCGCCCTCCCCCCGCCGTGCCTGGTTTCAGAACAGCGCGTGACGAGGGAGGGCAGAGCGGTCGGAACAGCCTGCCGAGCCAGGGCCATAAACACAGGCGGACTCGAGCTCGGTTGTTCTATGTCCCGCCTCCTTTGCGTCGTTCGAGTTCAGCGATTGGACAAAATCCTGAACTCGTCCGTGAGAGCGTCAAAGTCCTGTCAATCAATGAGAAACTGGAAATGTGCAGCCCTTTTTCGCATAGACCACTGTAGCTTGCGTGTTAATAGTGACGGAAAAGTTGGTAAAGATATTTTTAGAAAAGCGTATAAACTCTTAAACGGTAGTTAGTAAAGTCAATAACGTGTTGATTGTGCTTATATCGGCGGGGGACGTTTTCTCAGAAACCTTGAACGACACTTAGAGGGGTAAGTTGTCCAGCCACGTCGCTTTGTAAGGCAGTGAAGAAAGGCACTTTGTCGCAGCGCTGTCTCTGTGAAGATCGTACACGAGTTACAGTGTCAGATGATGTTTTGCAGTGCTGTTTCAGATCAGTTTGCGCTGATGTAACGATCACAATCTATGGTGCTAGATAACGAGAACGGGATGCGCTCGTGACGGAAATAATGTACACACATTGTTTCATCTGAGCCGTTACATGAACATAGACGAATGTCACTGTGACATGACAAGACGATAGTAGTTACTTGGATGACTTGCTTTCACAAACACTAAATATGTTGCGAATTCCTTAAACAATACAAGATACGAATCCGAAGAAACAAAGTTTTCCTTATCGCTTGAATGCATGTTGTGTAACTTGATGTCAAAGGGGGTTTTTGACCTGTTTTGCTTTATTTCTTTGATTCATCATAAATGCAGATTCTTGGTTATGTCATAGTATGTTTATAGATGCCTTATTGTCGTCTCTCCCGTACCTCTTCTTCTTCTCGGAGTCAGTCAATAAAGCCTTATTTGACCTGGCTGTCAGCATCTTACAGTAATGCCACAGTGTGCTTGTAGTAAATAGACAATATTAACATTAAATTGGGTGAGGTTAATAAAACTATGACGTGAGAAAGGACCAAGTGTAAATACATAAAAGACCTTTATACTCGGAGTTAGAATCAATAATACTTTTTCTAGCATGATTGTCATTATTTACAACATTGCCAAACCGACCAAAGTAAAAAAAAAAATTAAATTACACTACATAAAATAAATAGGATGAGGCAATTAAGGATATAAATTAAACGAAAGAGAATACAAAGGACAATCATAGAATAGCATATTAAACCTCTCTTATTTTCACTTCTCGTAATTGTAGCAGTCATTGGATTTTATTGCCGCCCACCCAGCATAAAAACAGCTCTTTGTATCCCGATTTGGCAGCTTTTATGTTTTAGGATTTAATTGTAGCAGTTGCACCGGTTGTCGTGTTTTTTTTTTCTTTTATCACGCGCTAATTGCTGGGGGATTCCCCACCTCTGCGTCATGACGTCACCGCTTCCAGTATATGGCCGAGGGAATCCTCCTCGCGCGCGACGGTGAACGGCGGCGTCTCGTCCTGCGCCTCTAGTTGGTCGCTCCATTTTCGCTTCTGTCTTTCATGTCGCCTCATAGAGTTTTGCTTTACACTCTTGATTAGATCAGTTTCAGTTTTGCACGATGGCCCGAAGCGATAGACAACTTAGAAATTATGGGTTACGAGATTTATATTTCTACCACTTATTTTGAAGATTTGTAATATATATATATATATATATATATATATATATATATATATATATATATATATATATATATATATATATATATATATATGTATGTGTGTGTGTGTGTGTGTGTGTGTGTGTGTGTGTGGAACATATGTGGATGCCTGCTCTCCCTGTACTATTTGGTCCAAAAAAAAAGAAGGAAAAATATAAATAATGTTTATGATTGGAATAATTAGTCCTCCATATCGTCATTCTTTGTTTCTTCAGTCATGTGTATCTGAAAAGCTGCTCCTTTTGTTTGCCCTTTTAAAGTGTTCAGTGCTAGGAAGAACTTAACACACACAAAAAAAAAAGGATAATCATTTTAATTGTAAATGCTTCTATGCTATACAGTAAAAACATGTTAATTGGTTAACAGTATTTTCTCTTACTCAAAACTGTAATAGATCTAATGGGAAAGGTCATGTAATTTTATAGTAAAATGCTGTTAAATGTTATTTTTCACTTTCAAAAACTGTACAAACGCTCTTATAATTTACAGTGGAAAAACTGTAAATCCACATTCACTTAGAGAAAGGGACACCTCACATTTGATGTTTTTTTTCATTTAAATAATTATGTTTCCTCATAGATTTTTTTAAATCGTTTATGTCAGTTAGGGTTTTATTTGACATCTTATGTTGTTAAATTAATGTTTATTGGATTGTTTTATGCTGTGTGTTACCATGATGTTTTGTGTTGGTTTATGGCACTATGTGCACTTTCTATATATTAGCATTTATCTCAGTTTGTGGAAGAGGTACTTTGAAGGTGAACTTTGGAATATTAACATTATTTCAGTTAACAAAGTATATATTGTTATTATTATTATAATTTTACTTTTAATTTAAGGTCAGTCTGTACAATTTGTGTAATAAAGGTGCTCAGATCAGGATTTTTGGAGCTGATCACAGGAAGCAGTATCTGTTGATAGTTCACAGATACCAATCTTTTTGAAGCCTTATTTTTATCATGCCTCGCTTGTGCAAGTGATAATTCCCGTGTCAACTGTGCTGCTCGCTTATAGTGGAGATGCGATGGTCATTTAAAGCCTTTTGAGAGGGAGAGAGAGCATGCTGTGATTCACTCACACTTTTGGTGAAATTTCGTCTTCACAGAAATTGTTCAAATTACACTGAAAGTTATTTAATAAAGGAATATGAATTGTACCTTTCCTTCAGAATTATATCACTAAAGATCTTAAGCAGTTCAAATGAGTCAGGTCAAATAGATGATATCACCCTTGCTGCGTTAATCAGTCGCTTCCTCTATCTCTTCCCTATCTCACTTATAATGCACTTCAGAGAAGGGCGTAGAGTTCATTTTTCCAGGGACTCAGACCGCAACATTAGACTCACAAATCTACATCTTGTTTTTTCTGGGTCCCTAAGTAATGACTCACACCATTATCACAGAGTGAACTGATCTAATGAAGGCCAGTTTTACCTTTAACCAGTAGTGGAACTTCAGTGAGTACTGTGCAAGACAAGGCTTTGGAGTATATAATTATATATTATTTAGTGATATTATTTGGAAAAAATGCTTTAAAGGGGTCACAGTAATGATGATTGTATGTGTTTGCAGTACACAAGCCGCGATTAAGAAAGCTGACTCCACTGTGAGAAACACAGACACACACAAGACACAATACTTTAGTCTACACGATGCAAAACTCCGCATTTGAACAGTCAATAGCAAAAATTTCATTAAACTATTAAGAAAACATACTTACAGTAGCTGATTCAGAGTAAACGCCAGATTGTCATAACAAAGTTGGAATTGAGCCATTTTTTTGTTTTTTTTTTAGAAATAGCCTTTGCACAGCCAGTCTTGTAGACTACTCTAGGTTCACAAAACTCTTTCCATAAAATGCGTTGGACAAATTCAGGGTAGGGTTTAGAGTTAATTTTGTCAGCTATTTTCATATCAGTCTTAGTCTAAGTCCTGTGTTAAAATGTCCTTGTTAGTTTTTTATCATATTTAGTCTACCTATTCTAATTAGTTTTAGCCAATTTTTAGTCGACTAAAAGTCTCAACATTTTAGTCTTGTTTTAGACTAAAACTGACATTTTAGCATTAAGATTATTATTGATTAACCATACAGCAGTATTCATTTCATTAATTTCATAGTCAGGTTTTAGTCAATTAAATAGTGGTTAAACTGATACAAGTAATTTTTTTTTTAATAATTTTAGTAAACACAAATCAATAGAATGTTGTCATCATCTAGTGTTCTGATTTATTATAGGCTTTTTATTATATAAATCGATACCAAAGACTTATGCAATCTCTCTGTCTACATTATCAAAACAGCTAAATAAAACCAACCCTCTACAGACACCTTGGCAATTGAATCGCCATTGGCTTTTGTTTACTCGCCAGACTGAGACACAGATTGCTCGACGGAGAGAGAAACTCTGATATCAGAGAGTAAAGGTCCAAAGGTTCAGACACTGTAATTGTAAACCACTTAACTTGTATAGCATATCAACCTGGTTGTCCAATTGCTCTCATTTAAAGCTTCATTAGGTTTGTGCTAATTTTGGGATGCTACTTAAAGACTCAGTGCATGTCGTTTCAAATTTGTTGCTTTGTTTTTACGCAATATATTGATATATGCAGTATATATTGATTCTTTTTCAAATGAAAACCGTTATACTGCAGACAAGATCTTTGACAGTTTCTCTGTCAAGTTGTGTCATTTCGTTGAATTTGCTCCTACTTTATTTCTTTTAGGTTGACCTATATGACCTTTTTGTGATGTTTAAGACCAATCAGATACAGATAAGTAAGTGTTTAAAACTTTGAAGGAGGCTTACAGGTCAGTGTTAAAAAGCCTTGCTGTACAAGCAGCCATTATAATTTTTGACTTCATGTAAGATGAAAGTCAGAATATGACATGCTTTTGCCACTGTTAAAAATCTATATGATAAGTGTGACATACTTTCTATTCATTGTGATCACATATTGAAGATTCATGGTTTCATTGCCATTGCAGTGGTTTAAATTCGTGCACACTTATGTGAAACCCATGCCAGTTTTGCTGAAATGCAGCTAGCAGCTGTCAGCTGTTCCTGATATTACTTATTCATGCCCTGAGCTTGCTCTACACCTGACTGCCTAGAGACTTTGATTCACTCCTGCTTAAAAGAGAATCAAAAGTTGTGTTCATTCTGCACATAAACAGTTTTTTTCTTGATCTGATATATATACACATGAGTGAGTGAGTGAGTGAAGTGACATTCAGCCAAGTATGGTGACCCATACTCAGAATTTGTGCTCTGCATTTAACCCATCTGAAAAGCACACACACAGAGCAGTGAACACACACACACACTGTGAGCACACACCCGGAGCAGTGGGCAGCCATTTATGCTGCGGCGCCCGGGGAGCAGTTGGGGGTTCGATGCCTTGCTCAAGTGCACCTAAGTCGTGGTATTGAGGGTGGAGAGAGAACTGTACATGCACTCCCCCCACCCACAATTCCTGCCGGCCCGGGACTCAAACTCACAACCTTTCGATTGGGAGTCCGACTCTCTAACCATTAGGCCACGACTTCCCACCTACATGGGGATGTCACCCTCAGGTCACATGATGAAATCTAACTGATTCAATCAGCTGATTTGCAAGCAAACTAAAATGATTACATTTTATTACTAATTGGTTAATATATGTTTTTTTAATTAGGAAATATGGATATTATGGACTATGCTTCATATAGTTAATAATACATGCAGGTTAAGCCCTGTTCATACTGCATTCATTTTTCAGTTCAGTTCCTTTTAAGATTTCCTTATGACTTTTGTTCATGAATTCTTCCTACTTTGGCATATTATATCATATGTCTTTATATATTTGTGATCTTGGAATCAAGGTGAAGTAATTACAGAAATTACTTTATTACAGTTGGTAATGGTGTTTGTTTTGGGTCAGTAACTTACCAGTACAAATCTGATAAATTAATTTCTGTATGCCTTGCAAACTTGAACAGTTTTATGTAAAGTTTTCTACATTGCTGTTGCAAATTCTGCTGATTTGTCACTAAGAAATTGTTATCTAAGTGACTAACATGGATAAGGTTTTGTCAGAATTGCAAAAATGACTTGATGGTAGTGATAGTTTTGAATGCATCAGTGAAAATGTGTTATTTTATAAACCAGTATAACTATAAACCAGTCTGTAATGATTTAAATGTATTTTATGGCATAAGATTGTAGCTCTATAGCTTCCAACTTGTTGCATATTATGTATTTGTAAAGAAAATATGAACAAAGAAAAATGTAAAGTAAATGTAATATTTAATGAAAAACATAACTATATCTAGCAAATATAAAATATGTTTCACACTTTGCAGCATTTTTTTTATACATGTTTCAAAGTTCAAACTTCAATGTATTACATGTATATTTTTGTCATCAATCTTGAATGTGCTTGAGCCTTAGTATTGTTTTGCACTAATTACTTGGTGCACAAGGTAGCAACACTGAAGTCACAGAAACACAGAAGTTGGTCATATGGCATGCTGTCAACTGGACTTTGAAAGGCCATATGCTCAGTTCAAAGTGTTCACTCCAACACTGAAGTAAACCTTGGTTTATTATTCAAAAATCTACTCCCGATAAACTGGTTGTAAGTATACTTATACTGTACATCACTTTGTATAAAAGTGGTTCTTTCTGATGGAAATAAAGCTTATTCTGGGCAATAATAAGTATTTGTAAGTGATCGTCTATGTAAATCACAGTTGCTTATCTTCCTTTAAGAATTTAGAATATGATCCTGTGCTGAGTGTTACGGTTAATTCCAGAACTTATCGGAATAACAGAAAATCCATTTCAAGCAGTGGAAACTGCAGGAATGCCACTTAATTAAACTGTGCATCTGTTCCCACTTGTATCTTATGAATGATTGTTTGTGCCGTAGTAGACAGGTAGGAGGTGAGAGACATTGTTAAAGACAGAGAACAACGGATCAGAACAGCTCGCTTCTGTAATCTTCACAGAAATGAAAAGGAAGCTAAGGTCACAGCCAGGTCTTTTTATCTCATACTGAATGTTGATCTCCTCTGTGAGTGTCACATACTTTGAACTACACCAACATTAAGCTTCCGGCAGCTCGTGTGGAATAGTTTGCAAGAGCCCTTTTAGAAACACAACAAGGCTGTGAAAGCAGAGTAGTGAGTTGATGAGTTTATTTGTCCGGTGTGATGACGTTTCATGTCCCCAAAAACCTCGGTAGTCCCATTTTGCCACTTGTTAGCAACTGCCCTTTTGAAGACAAGTAAAAGCGTTAAATAAATAAATAAAATGTGAATATATCTTGACCTTGAGACAACCAAAAACCTTTTCGAAAACCCACTGATTTCAGGACAATGGATCCGCAAGTTCTAATAAGCGATCTCATAGACAATACATTTTTGGTTCCCCAAAGATCCTTTCAGTGAACAGATCTTAAGAGAACCATTTTATTTCTTAGTGTGAAGAGCATTTTAATAATCTAAAGAACCTTTCCACTTAAAATAACCTTTTTTGCAATTGAAAAATTCCATGTTAAAGGGATAGTTCACCCAAAAATGAACATTTGCTGTGAATTTACTCAGCCTCAGGCCATCTAAGATGCATACGTTACGTCATTGTGTGATTATGAAAACAAACTAGTGAATTGAATTATTTCATTGACCTGAGCTGTCCGAAAAAAACAGTTTGCAGAAAAGAACAGCATTTCCCTGTTTGCCTGAGGATATGGATTACAGGTAATGATCAGTTTCTTGCACAGACTGATCGTTTCGCTTCATAAGACCTCAATATATTATCAGGAGCCACTGGTATTAATTTTGTGTTCCTTGCTATTAGTGTTGCACAATTGATCGAATTGAATTTCTAATTGCAATTACAATTATGGTTGCCACAATTATGTTATCGTTCAAAACCGCAATTAATCATTCAAAGTCCACTTATGTTATTCTGCGTGCTTAAGATGCATTATTTTTCCCCACATTTTATCTTAAGGGTTTTTCCCATTATTTTAATTCTAGTTTTAGTATAAAATTATAATACCATTCATATTTTAACTTTTTTAGCATTTAAAGAAGAAACCAATCCGATGTTGACTTAATACAATAGAAAAGCACTAAAAGTTTTTCAGTTAGTGTTTTCAGCTTGTTTATTTCCATTTAAAAATACGGCATGTAGTTGCATCAAATAATGCTATAAACATCATTCAATGTAAATTGTAATAATCGTAATTAATAATCGCAATTACAATTTCAAGGGAATCGTGCAGCCCTACTTGCTATGCTTTTTTTCAATTTTCAAAAACGGGCAGCCACTCACTTGCATTTTATGAATTGTTTTACTTAAAGCTACAGTCTGTAACTTTTTTGTTTATATAGTATCCAAAATACATTTTTGGGCAAGTCTGTCCGTCAATTCTGTCATAGTGTTTTATTTTTATACCATCATTTATTCACTCAAAAGTTATTTTAAACTTGAATGAGTTTCTTTCTTCTGCTGAACATAAATGGTATTTTGAGGAATGTGGAAAACCAAACAGTTGCTGGTCCACAGTAAGTTCAAAAAAAATTTTTTCTACTATTAAAGTAAGTGTGGACCAGCAACTATTTGGTTACCCAAGTTCTTCAAAATATCCTCTTTTGTGTTCAGCACAAGAAAGAAATTTGGTTCAGGTTTGGGACAATATGTGAGTAAATAATGACCAAAATTTTATTTTAGGGTGAACTATCCCTTTAATGATAGTAGGCTGCCTGTTCCATTTAAGAGCTGCATGCATCTAGTATACAGGCACATATCAGACTTTCTCTCAACTGTTTACTTTCATTTTAGACATAACCAACTGAGTCTCTACGTTAACTTTATGTGTTTTGATAGTACTAGTGCAAAAGATAACAGAATGTTGAAACATTTTTATTCTCCACGATCAAAAATCGTCATATCGCACACCCCTACAAGCACAGTATCCACACTGGTGTGGTGACTAACAGCCACACACTAGATTAATCCGCGCTGTTACGGTGCACAACCAACGCAAGGAAGATAATGACGCAAATAGCTGCATTTAATGTTTTTCAAACAGAGATGGCGTCAAAGAGGCAAACCTACGGACTGCAGCTTTAAGAAAAAAAAAATCACCAACATCTTGGATGGCCTGAGGGTCAAGAAATTATCAGGAAATTTTCATTTTTGGTTGAACTGTCCCTTTAGAGGTTCTTTATGGAACCAACATTGCAAATAATATAGAGTATAGGAGTCTAAATTCTCATAAAATCTCCTAGTGTAGCTAAAGTTGCCAAAGAGGTTGACCAGAAGTTATATATGAAGTTGTATATGAAGTTTCATTTGAGCACATTTATATATCTCTTAAACCACAGGCTATCAACCTCCAGGGTTGGACACCAGTGTACTCATTGTGGTTTTAGGGGAGTTGGCATACTCCAAACTTGCAAACTCATTTTAGAGCTGAAATATAAACTTCCTCCATGCTTTACCTGAATCCCTCCCGTCTCTGAGCCTATTGTTCTCCTTCAGCTTTCCGCCGAGGCTTCTGTATATTTCAGACAGATCTTCTTACAGCCTGAAGTGCTTGCTGGTTTTCAGCTCAGTTTGACTCATCCTCTGTGTCTATGACATTTTTCTCTATGCACTTTGAATCACAAACTCAGCCAATATAATTTCAGTCACACCAGCTCTGAGAAGTGCTTCTGGTTACTGAGCATATCAAGGAAGGAAAGCTAACCAACACGGAGTGCCAGGGTATCGTTTTAAGCCTCTCTCAAGTTGTGTAAGTGATCAGTGGACATTTAGGTTGCAGTGTGAGAACAGATTCAGGAAATAAGGGCGTTATGAATAAGCACTGATTTGGGATTATCATTCATACTCCTGGGAATGTTTTTTGTTGTTGTTGTTATTCTTGAGAGCATTGACATGCTGTAAATTGAGAATGGATGCCAGGTGGTGGAAGACAACCAAATCTTCCCTCAGGGTGCACATAGACCATAAGCTTTGTGGTGTCCTCTTTTACACGTAAAGTTCTTAGCAATATGATCCAAGGTAATGCATATCATCTATTATGCAGTGCTCCTAATATGGAATGTTCCTGAAAAAAAAAACCCAGGGGTGTCAAATAAGTTCTTGTTGCATCTCTTTAACCCGTGTTATTCATATTATGCAACAGAGACTTCCTTTCCCATTAGATATGATTGAACTGCTTTGTTTGTCTGCTCAATTTCGGTTTTAAAATAGATTGATCAGGGCGTTTGAATTTACAGTGGTTGTTTCTAAATGAAGATTTCCCAATTGATGGATCTGTGATGTCTTCTGCGATCAATGCTGTAGTTCACTTTTATGACATTTATCTAATTTCATTTTTACTTATTGATAAATTGCTTGATGGTTTGAGCATTGTTTATATATTACTTAATATGCTGTGTATAATGTGCAAAACCTTAGACCATGTCTACACCGCATTGCACCGTGGAAAAACTTGAGGCTGTCTAGGTCTTTTTTCACTTGGCTTTGAGGACGCATTTCCCTTGCGTCCTTATCTCTCTGTCCTTCAATGTGCAAACCTGAGCAAAAGGGAGTGAAGAAAAAGTGTTGTGTGCCAGCACTGGTCTTTTTTAGTCTGTTTGTCAGCACAAACCTCCGTGTGTGGGTGTGGATGTGGTGAACTGCAAGTGTGTGTTCCACAGCATTTTGAGGTAATGTTGAGACAAATAGCGTTCATGGGCTTTTGAGGTTTTCCTCTTTCAACGGATGCTCTTGCTGCTTTACGATCAACAGCCACTGATTTCTTTGGCCTCGGCATGCTGGTGACATGCACATTACACTTCCTTGACATTGCTAATGTTTGTCTGGTTTGTTGATAAGACTGTTTTGCTCATGAAGACTAGACATTTTTTTTTTTTTTTAATAAAGATTTTTTTAATTGTGAAATTAGCTGAATATTGTGGCAATATACATTGCAGATCTTGATATGTGCTATATATGTCTGTTTTGAATGTTGTTGAGGTACTTTCACTCTTTAAGTTTGCATTTTTAGAGGAAGGAACAAGGAAAAAATAACTTGACAAGCCCAAGGGACCAGTTGTGTTTGTCTGCCTCATGTCAAGGGAGTTCTTAGTTCTCTCTCTGTATCCTGCAGGTCAACATGGCCCAGTGGAATCAGTTACAGCAGTTGGAGACGCGGTATCTGGAGCAGCTGTATCACCTGTACAGTGACAGCTTTCCTATGGAGCTGCGGCAGTTCTTGGCCCCCTGGATCGAGAGCCAGGACTGGTGAGTTGCCATCAATAGGATGTGACCTAAGAGATAAAGACCTTAGCACTCTGTGTCTTATCTGAGCAGCAAAACATAATGTTTGTTTGATTTCTTTTACATCGGGGCGTAGGCAACGGATGGGCCTGACTGGCACAGGCCCACCCTTCTGATGAATAGCCCCTCCCAGTTTATTATACAAATGTAATATTTGTTAAATAATTATTGTTTAATCTATTTTACCACAATTACACACCTATTCTAACATTCGAATAATAAATAAAGCTTAATTATGAATGTAATTTGGGCTCAGTCAGTGTTTTCAGTCATTTAGTGTGCGGTGTCTGAATAATTTTTATAACATTTGCAACTGACGTGGACGACTAACTGCATCTGGTTCTGAATATGTATGTTCATTTAAATAATGAATTAACATATACAAAAAATCACAAACATGACATCTGAATCAAATCATTTTATACACTTACATGTAATATAGCCTATTTGAGGAAATATGATGAGGAAATACAGTACCTTGAATAGGTTACATTTATGTAGAATGATGAAATGAAAATGAAATGACTTCTGTTTTCAGGAATAAGTAAAGCTGCATTTAATTTTCGTTCTAACTGATAGTCCTGGTTTGTATGTGGACAGGTTGTAGCAACTGTAATCTGTAGCAGTATTTAGGCATTGGGGCTTTTGTGAATGATTTTAGGTTATGTGGAAAATAAGTTTTACTATGTCTTCTATTATGTCTTGTGGTATGTCTTAATATTGTGTTCATTGATTTATTTTTCAATAGGATCAAAGAATATTAAGACTGACTAACTTTTGACTCTTTCTGATATCTGATGACCCTCTAACTATTAAACCACACACTGACCCTTTGTTTCTCTGCTAGAAGTAGGGGTGGTTGTGGACTAATGGTTAGAGAGTCTGACTTGTAACCCGAAGGATGTGGGTTTGAGTCTCAGTACTGGCAGGAAATGTAGGTGGGGGCAGTGAATGTACAGCGATCTCTTCCACCTTCAGTAACCACGACTGAAATACATGCACATTCATTGTGCAGCAGATGGCTGCCCACTGCTCCGGGTGTGTGTTCACAGTGTGTGTGTTCACTACTCACTGCTGTGTATGTTTGCGCACTTTGATGGGTTAAATGCAGAGCACAAATTCGGAGTTATTGTTGATCTCCGTCAGAACTTCCTAAATGAAGATCCTGTTACCTGGGCAAACAATGTAAATGTTGCACTTATCCAAGAGTACAACGGACTCCTCTCAAAGACTGAAGAACAAATGCAATTCATTATGCAGATGAATAATGTCAGAGATAGAGAGCACCAAAATCTGTTTCCAGGTCCTCTCAAGAGTACTGTGGCTGAAGGACTAGTCGGATCGACATAAATATCAAGATCAGATCTCAGTTTTGTTCCAAATTCACTTTTTTTCACCAGTACAGTAATTTCACTTTTTAAAATGCCTCTATGTCTTCAAGAACTTTGCAGCTTAAGGACATGTATTGTCACCTCGATCTAGATCAGATTGCAGTTTTTAAATCGAGCAGCGTGTTTTTTTTTTTTTCTTGACATCTTATGTATTTGTTTCTGTTTATTTCTGTTTGTATAACTGTTTTCACAGTTTACTAATGGGATTGTATAATGATTAATTACGTGCTGTTATAGTCATTAAGGCAGGATTTCAGTTTTGTTGAGCACGCCCCAAACATAGTCCGCCTAACTCAGCGAAATTTGCTTTGTTTACATTGCTCACGAAGGGGAGTTGACTGGGCGGGTGAGAGCAGAAGATTTCAAAAGTACAAAAATAAGGGCCATCCTAATATGTATACAGGGTTCGACAATAAGCACTGCTTGATGGCCCGGGGCCAGTGTGACAGACGCTTTGGATAGCGGACGGATTAGTCCCTAGTTGGGTCGATCGGTCCGCTGTTGCGTCGTTATGAAAGTTTAGCATTTGCACTTGTTTTATAACCTTGACATTTTAAATGTATAACATTTTAATGCATTCAAATGCAAAAAGACTCAAAAGAACTCAATTCAGTGCTTGCATGCTTTGTTACACATGCATGCCACGCCTCTAACAATAGGCAAGCATTGGTGTTCTCAGTTATTTATTTATTTATTTTTTACCGACAAATACACATCACCACATAACCACCACTGACTGGGCCAGTACAAAAAAAATCCTCATACAAAAAAAAGTGTCATTTTTAAAAAATAATTATATAACTTATTAAATAAATAATTAACAATGCCAGTTGTTTCTCACAGAATGACTTTAAATACTTTCTGACATCATGATAAGTGAAGATATTAATCATTTGATTACATGGAGGTGTTTTTTTAGCAGCTTGTTATACTCATAAGGTGTGACCACTCCTAGATATCATGTACTGCACTTCCTTATTCTTAGAATGAATTTTAGTTATCGTCTTTAGAGTCATCTGTATTGATGCCACGCCTCTGCCCGTAAAGTGCTCCTGGAAAGTCTGTGTGAACAATAACATGAACCAGTGCCATTTTTTCCCTCTGAATTTCCTCATAGCCTCAGTGTAAATGGCTGCTTTGTGGTTCTGTTGTGGAATATGAAATGTCACTCTTAAATGACTCATGGCCGGTTTCTGTCTCACTGCATGCATCTTTAAATTGAAAGAGTGGAGCAAGAAAAAAAAATGGAGGGAGGGAGGGAAAGGGGAAAGAAAATGAAGCTGGGTAATCTTGGTTGTCAACTAGTGAAATCTCCCATATACTCCCATAGGGGGCAGCACAACACTTAATCATGAGGTTGCAGCATATGAAGTGTTTGTGATGTAACGTTTTATCTTATTTTTAATAGATTAATAAGGTTGTCTTTTTTTCTGTTCTTTTTTTTTTTTTTTACTAAACTTTTACAGTTTTGGTGCTGCATTTCACTTTGAATGCCCAAAGGCATCGTCCTACACTTGAATGTACAGCTCTCTCTGTCATTTCACATTTTCACGCACATTTAAAGAAGCATGGCACATGTAAGACAGTAGAGCTGTCAGTCAGCAGATTTTAATCTATTTAATGACCACAGTAGATAACAACCCTGTTTTATTTAATTTTCCCTTGAGAGGAGTGAAATATGAATCTGTTTGCACTGTTTGTAAAGTATTAAAATTACTGGATTATCAAAAAATATGTATTTCCATGTGGTTATTTAATTTAATATTTAATATACAAACATTTCTAGCAAATAAATGTATTATACTGTATATACCAGTAGCTAAATATCAAATTACTCATACTTTGATCTATCATTTTGGTTATACTGCTTATCCTAGACACAGAGATATTTTAATGATGATATTTTCATGTGCCCTTGTTGACACTGAAAAATGTGCTAATGTGTGTCAGTTGGGAAAAGCTAAAGGGACTGAACCAGCCATTAGACACTTAAAATTATTATTATTAAAACTATAATGACGCGTTCTCTGTGAAAGTATTGCTGATTTGGTTGTAGTTTTTGAATTCCTTGAATTCCTGGTTTTGTTGCAGGTAAAGACGTGTCTAATTGTCAAATGCATGAATGGAATAGAGAAAGCTTCCCATTACCCATTATATGAGCCTGTTTGTTCTGTCTGTTACAGGGCATATGCAGCCAACAAGGAGTCTCACGCCACGCTTGTGTTTCATAACCTGCTGGGGGAGATCGATCAGCAGTACAGCCGCTTCCTGCAGGAGAACAATGTCCTGTACCAACACAACCTGCGGCGCATCAAACAGCACCTGCAGAGCAAGTATCTGGAGAAGCCCATGGAGATCGCCCGCATCGTGGCCCGCTGCCTGTGGGAAGAGCAGCGTCTGCTGCAGACGGCCACCACTGCACAGCAGGTACACACACACACACACATGCACACGCACACACACACACACACACACATACACATATATATATATATATATATATATGTATAGATATATCTGCTCACCAAAAAGTCCTTTTCAGTCAAACACACAGTAACAAAATACACAAAGTACGTGGACATAATCAGATTTATTTTTCTCCAATTTCTCGCACATCTCTAGGACGGCCAGGTTGCCCATCCCACTGGCACAGTGGTGACCGAAAAACAGCAGATACTGGAACACAACCTGCAGGATATCAGGAAGAGAGTACAGGTGTGTACATAAAATCACACTTTAATTAACTAAAATTGATTTGTCTTGTTCACAGTTACAGGTGCATATGCATCACTTTATCATCTATCCTAAAGATGCAGTTTTGAATACAAACCTTTTCTTTAACAGCATTTTTGACATGTACAGTCGTGGCCAAAAGTTTTGAGAATTACATAAATATTAGTTTTCAAAAAGTTTGCTGCGAAACTGCTTTTAGATCTTTGTTTCAGTTGTTTTTGTGATGTACTGAAATATAATTACAAGCACTTCATACGTTTCAAAGGCTTTTATCGACAATTACATGACATTTATGCAAAGAGTCAGTATTTGCAGTGTTGGCCCTTCTTTTTCAGGACCTCTGCAATTCGACTGGGCATGCTCTCAATCAACTTCTGGGCCAAATCCTGACTGATAGCAACCCATTCTTTCATAATCACTTCTTGGAGTTTGTCAGAATTAGTGGGTTTTTGTTTGTCCACCCGCCTCTTGAGGATTGACCACAAGTTCTCAATGGGATTAAGATCTGGGGAGTTTCCAGGCCATGGACCCAAAATTTCAACATTCTGGTCCCCGAGCCACTTATCACTTTTGCCTTATGGCACGGTGCTCCATCGTGCTGGAAAATGCATTATTCTTCACCAAACTGTTGTTGGACTGTTGGAAGAAGTTGCTGTTGGAGGGTGTTTTGGTACCATTCTTTATTCATGGCTGTGTTTTTGGGCAGAAGTGTGAGTGAGCCCACTCCCTTGGATGAGAAGCAACCCCACACATGAATGGTGTCAGGATGCTTTACTGTTGGCATGACACAGGACTGATGGTAGCGGTCACCTTTTCTTCTCCTGACAAGCCTTTTTCCAGATGCCCCAAACAATCAGAAAGGGGCTTCATCGGAGAATATGACTTTGCCCCAGTCCTCAGCAGTCCATTCACTATACTTTCTGTAGAAGATCAATCTGTCCCTGATGTTTTTTTTGGAGAGAAGTGGCTTCTTTGCTGCCCTTCTTGACACCAGGCCATCTTCCAGAAGTCTTGGCCTCACTGTGCGTGCAGATGCGCTCACACCTGCCTGCTGCCATTCCTGAGCAAGCTCTGCACTGGTGGCACTCCGATCCCGCAGCTGAATCCTCTTTAGGAGACGATCCTGGCGCTTGCTGGACTTTCTTGGACGCCCTGAAGCCTTCTTTACAAGAATTGAACCTCTTTCCTTGAAGTTCTTGATGATCCTATAAATTGTTGATTTAGGTGCAATCTTAGTAGCCACAATATCCTTGCCTGTGAAGCCATTTTTATGCAACGCAATGATGGCTGCACGTGTTTCTTTGCAGGTCACCATGGTAAACAATGGAAGAACAATGATTTCAAGCATCACCCTCCTTTTAACATGTCAAGTCTGCCATTCTAACCCAATCAGCCTGACATAATGATCTCCAGCCTTGTGCTCGTCAACATTCTCACCTGAGTTAACAAGACGATTACTGAAATGATCTCAGCAGGTCCTTTAATGACAGCAATGAAATGCAGTGGAAAGGTTTTTTTGGGATTAAGTTTTCATGGCAAAGAAGGACTATGCAATTCATCTGATCACTCTTCATACCATTCTGGAGTATATGCAAATTGCTATTATAAAAACTTAAGCAGCAACTTTTCCAATTTCCAATATTTATGTAATTCTCAAAACCTTTGGCCACGACTGTAAAAGTAGTCATCTTGCAAAGTGGGTTTTCATGCCACAGACCCTCAAATGTGATGATCCCCTTTTCTAAAATAATAATAATAAAAATAATATATTTTTTTGTATAAAGACTAATTAATTTTCTTTAACATTTATTTGGAAATTATTTATTTTTTGTTATGTACTGATAGATGTGTAAACTAGGGCTGTCAATAGAGTAAAATAAATGTGATTAATCTACTCATTTCAGAATAGTTCTTATAAAAGCTGTGATTAAAAAAAGTAATACTTATTAACCCTTTTTTAAAATAATTTTTGGCTCCCAGCACCCACTTACAGCCCCAGTTTGCCCATATTTTAACATATTGCCCTGGAGTACAAAATATCTTATATTTTACATCCTCTCACTCTCCATCTGACATAATCTTTCTGTGCAGGATATGGAGCAGAAGATGAAGATGTTGGAAAATCTGCAAGATGATTTTGACTTCAACTACAAAACTCTTAAAAGTGCTGGAGGTATGACGAGTACATGTACCAAAATCTCTCTAATAGCCTCAATCACTGATAAAATCTCAACAAATCTGTGTTACCTTTCAGAGTTGTCCCAGGACCTGAATGGAAACAGCCAGGCAACAGCCACCAGGCAGAAGATGACTCAGCTTGAGCAGATGCTTAGTGCTCTGGATCAGCTGAGGAGGGTAAGATACACCGGGTTCCCACGGGTTCTTGAAATCCTTGAAAGTTTGTCAATCTGAAAAAAAACAAAATCCACGGCCCTGAAAAAGTTTTTGAAAATAAACATACTTTGATGCAGGTCATTGAAAATGCTTGAATTTATTTTGTGTAAGATGTTTTCTGAATAAAATGCCATATTATTTCCTCTGGTCCGCTAATCTGTTATTTCACCAACAATTCATGGCCTATGCATACAAGCTCGATGATTTACATGAGTTAACGTGCATTTACGCATTACGTGAAGTGTTTCGCCCGTGAGGTACTTTGTGTTGGCTGGGATTTCTGAATCACCCAAAATGTCTGACCATTATTGCCTGCTCCCGTGATTTTTGTGTCCAAGCCCGCCCGCTCCTTGCAAACATTCTAATATTGCATAATTTTCATGCTTCAGGGAGCCGCTATCAATAAGCAGAATATTTAAATCTCTTTTGGATCGGCCATCTCTCTCTCCTCAACCCGTGATCAGTCAAATCTGACTCCTGCAGCTCGTGTTTTCTCTCCCTTTGGCTACTTTTAAACCGTAAATGGGTTGATTTCCCCCGTGGGTTAAAGGTTTGGAATGTTGCTTAATTACATTTGACTAAAATGCTTGGATTGAAACATTTATCATTCTGCTTATGATAAAACTGTGCTAGATGTTTAGTTTTGTGCAGGAGGGCCACTGGTAGGAAGCATTTTAGCTTATGATCAATATGCATAACAGTGACTGTAAAATATGTATTTTAGATATGGAAATTTGGGATATGGTCATTGCACTACTTTGGGCACTACTTTAACCACCAACCAACCACACCCCAGCCCCCCTCCCCGCGCATACCCACTGTCCTCTTTTTGGAAAACTAAAATATGGTCACCCTACTACCCTACAAACTACTAGGATGGTACCTCTGTGTTTCACAGACACACCCGGAAATTAATGTTGAATTGCTTTGCTTGTTAAGATAATGTAAACCCATGAGGCAAGAAAAACTAAAAAAGCATATTCATATATCTTAAAACTTCTGCTTACATGAGCCTAAACTCTTTTTAATAAAATCCATGATTATCCATGATTAAGTTAATATCTGATTATTTTAGATTACAGTATAGGATGTACCGAATATTCTTCAGTTTTATGCAAAACAGAAATACAACAAATATAATATCAGATCTAGTTTTTTTTGCATAGTTGTGTTTGACACATGAACCCTGTAACAATGTATCTTACAAGATAATACGATGTAACATCGCTCTCACTTGAAATGTGTCCCCACATTAAGTCCTTGAATTTGAGGATATTGGACCTGGAAAGTCCTTGAAAGGTCCTTGAATTTGAAGTTAATCAAGGTGTGGGAACCTTGGATACAGAATCAAGTCACAAAATACAGTTTCCCTTTTCACACATTAATACCAGTCAGTTGCCGGTAAAATGACCAGAACGGGTTTACCAGTAAATACAAAAATGCACTGTTCACACAGGCAATGACTTTCCATCTTTTTACCGGTAAATCACCATTCACACTTCAATTTCAAAATCCTTTTAAATTCTGTTACATCATTAACCAGAATGACCTCTGAACAGCTGTTTTATGTTTTTGTTGATGCTGCATTTGTCCCAGAGACACATCGCATTAGACAAATTCAAATCGAACTACACTGTGTGTAGTAAATGTGTCATTCGCGTCAGAATGTTATGATAGGTCTAGAGTAAACAAATTACTTCAGCACATTCTGAACTTGTACCAAAGTCTCTTTGCGACAAGTCATGTCACTCGGCGGCCATCTTTGAAACACCTCTCGTGCGTCCAAGTGCAGCTCCTATCTCTATGAATGGGGAAACAACAAGTTTTGGATAAAATTTCATATTTGAAATAACCAAAGAAATCTGACGACAACAGTGTCATAAATATTGTTATTTTTGCTCAAATAGCATTATAAAAAGCTTATTTCTTAGGCTAGATCAGCCAGTGCACATGCACAGCCCTAAGAGCCCGTCTCAGAGCGCTGACTGTTTCTATAGCAACCGGGACTTCTAAGGGCAGCTGCAGTGATGTGAGGACTTTACCGATTAGCGATTGGCTCTTTCATTCAGAAGGCGGGGCTTCCTGTGATTGAGTGGTCCATATCGAGCTTTGCATTTTTCCCCATTCAAAACTTTACAAGTGACATGTCTTGGGTATTCTATAGTCTTTGCTTTTTAACATACTCATACTTACAACCTTCATTTTGTGTTCACAAAATATGTTTTACATTCACACTGATGATCTTTTTTTTCTGTTTTGCAGCAAATAGTGACTGAGATGGCAGGGCTGTTGTCTGCCATGGACTTTGTGCAGAAGAATCTGACAGATGAAGAACTGGCGGACTGGAAGAGGAGGCAGCAGATCGCTTGCATCGGAGGACCACCGAACATCTGCCTGGACCGCTTAGAGACATGGTACACAGTCCATTCACAAACAAACCTGCTTTTAAATCGCACCGCCTTTTTATGGATTGGCTTATTTTTTTTAAATTTCTTTCTTTCAGGATCACCTCTTTGGCTGAGTCTCAGTTGCAGATAAGACAGCAGATCAAGAAACTGGAGGAGCTTCAGCAGAAGGTCTCGTACAAAGGAGATCCGATTATTCAACACCGCCCAGCTCTAGAAGAGAAGATCGTAGACCTGTTCCGCAACCTTATGAAGAGGTTTGAAAGCACTTACTCGTGTGTGTGTGTGTGTAAACGTAATGAACCAATGAAGCAGGATCTGATCAGCGATGTATGCTTGTGTCATTGCAGTGCATTTGTTGTTGAGAGGCAGCCTTGCATGCCCATGCACCCTGACCGACCACTTGTCATCAAAACAGGAGTTCAGTTCACCACCAAAGTCAGGTGGGTACACACAGAGGTGAGTCATAAAGGAAAGACCTCTAGACACATATGGTAAATTTTTCCCCCTCCCCTCTTTCAGGTTACTTGTGAAATTTCCAGAGTTAAACTACCAGCTGAAAATCAAAGTGTGTATTGACAAGTAAGTCCCACCTCCTGCGTGTGACATCAGAATGAAATGACTTGCACATGCTAAATTTGAATCTTTTCCTCCTGTGTTCTGCAGGGAGTCAGGTGACGTGGCAGCCATTCGAGGGTGAGTTTTTAGGTTAAAAGGATGACATTCTCACAGAGTTAAACTGTCATATGGTTATTTACATATTACATATTGGACAGGCCAATTAATTGGCCAGTATTTGGGCAATAAAATAAATGTTTCAGCTGTTTTGTAGAAGTTTAATTTTTATCATTAAATTATATTTAGTTACAAAAAAAATGTGGTGGAATGAAGTCTCTTTCTTGCTTGTACCTGTAAAAGTTGCTGTATTATGGAGTCCCCTGCTTCTTTTTCTCCAGTTCACGAAAGTTCAACATCCTTGGCACCAACACGAAGGTGATGAACATGGAGGAATCCAACAATGGCAGCCTGTCAGCAGAGTTCAAACATCTGGTAAGTTCAGCCATTACGCCAAACATTTTTTTTTCAGTGCAGAACCATACCATTTATGGTTGGCACTCTGAAGCAAAATTAAACTTCTTTAAAACACACTTTTTAAACTTGTGTTTATTGTGTGTACTAACAATGTCCAGCATTGAATATATTTAACCTCAAGCATGTTCTTTCATCTTCATGTTCAGGGTTATTGAAACTATTTTATGAGAGGCAATAATGTTGGTTGCCCGAGGCCATCATTTCTGTAAAAACTGATCATGAATAAATAATTTTCACTCAGTAGATTATTTATTTTAGTCTTTGTTAAGTTCATCATAGTTTAAAAAATGTAATGTAAATTAAATCCATCGAAGCATAAAAGATGTTTAAATAAATTATTTATATTAGAGCTGTCAAATCGCTTAATCACGATTAATCGCATCCAAAATAAAAGTTTGTGTTTGCATAATATATGTGTGTGTACTGTGTATATTTGAATGTATATATAAATACACGCACATACATGTATACATATATATTTAACAAATATTTACATGTATACATATATTCATATTTAAATATGATTTATATTTTACATATATTTTACATATATTTCTTAAATATATACATATAAGTGTACATACATATTATGTAAACACAAACTTTTTTTTAATGCAATATTTTCATAAAAATAAACCCCTGGGACATAGTCACATTTACATTTTTACAGTTAATTACATAATTACATACAATTACATAATTTATATATTTTTATTGATTAATTTTTTTTTTATTTCCCTACAAGCTTCAAGAAGACTACTGTAGATCAGCTGAATGTTACTCGACTTAGTCCTCACTTGTTCCTCTGTTTTTCAGACTCTTCGAGAGCAGAGATGTGGTAATGGCGGCCGAACCAACAGTGATGTAAGTCTTTGTATAATGATAATTATATCACAGTATTTGATTTGAAGAAGTCGATGTAAGCGTTGACCTTTGGCCTCTGAACTACAGGCGTCTCTGATAGTGACCGAAGAACTGCACCTGATCACATTTGAGACAGAAGTCTACCACCAAGGACTAAAGATCGACCTTGAGGTGATAAAATCTACAGATGTTTAAAAGATTAGTTCATTTAAAAGACTATCGGTATTTTAGAATAAAATCAAATGTCAGACATGTCTTATCATGCCAGGATACCTGCCATCACTAAAGCTCTGTCCTGTTTATCAAATCAAAGATGATAATATTATTAATCTCTGAGTGCCATTTAAGACCATCACATTGCTTCTGTTGGTTGATTCAACGTCCTGAAAGCCAGTAAATTCATTGTGATAGGCTGTCTTCATGGTACCAGCCATAGGAAGATATAAATATTAGTGCTGTCAACGTTAACGCGTTAACGCATGCGATTAATTTTTGTCTGGTTTAACGTGTCAAAATATTTAACGCAATTAACGCAGCATCCGTATTTTCTGCCATCCGTTGGCTAGCTTTACATTATATGATCACGCTCTTATTAATTTAAATGCTTTTAAACATTTCAAGCGCGGCAAGACAAAAGAGAATGCGCTGTCTGTGAATGCCCTTATGTGACAAATACACACGTACACACACACACACACAATGAATAGACAGGGTGCCAGAATTCAGTTCTCTTAAGCGCTTGAACTAACAATAAACATCCCAAAGTGCCAGTTTTGTCGATTATCCTCATAGGAGCAATCTTAAATTAAATGATTTATATAAAGTCTAAAATGAACAAAAAGAGTTGTGAGAGAATGAGGCGAGATCCATAGACAGTATATAAACGGTGAGATCCGCGTGTCTGTCTGCTCTTAAAGGGACAGCAGCCAATAAAGCTTCCTGTCAGTAAAGTTAAAGAACAAAGGGAACAGAGAAAATGACTCGCTGCTCTTGACTAAATAACTTTTGTAGCTTTAATAAGGATTAACTATTTAATTTATAGTTTATGCAGTGCAGACTGCATATAACTTTGATAACTTTATTAAATTTCTGTATATTTCCTAACTGTTAAGACAGGAAGGGCAGGAGTAAACATGACATTTATTATGGGTTTATGTTAGCATTGTTTTAAGTTTACTTAAATTAAAAACTGTTATATTTTTGAAGCCTAATAATAAATGTAAAAAAAAAAAAAAAAATCAGTAGCTGTATTAATATCCGTAATACTGGCCTTCATTCATAAAAAGATGCCATTTAAACAAGTATTTAAAATATACTGTCTTTATGTTGTTTCTACATTAATTTGATTAACTGTGAAATTATTACATTAAAAAATATATTAAAAACTTACAAAAACATTTATTTTTTTATTCCGATTAATTTGCGATTAATCACAGAAAAAATGTGTGATTAATCTAGTTAAAGTTTTTAATCGATTGACAGCACTAATAAATATGTAACCATGCAGCGTGTCCTTGGGAAATCTGCCACCTATTAAACTCATAAACGCACACAGTGCTGCCTACATGCCTATTATGTGCTGATAAGAGTACATTCAGGGTCATTTCTTTTCTGTGGATGGACACAACAGGGTCACACAAAATGCCAACACACACAGCAGGTTAATTAAATGAGATAATTAAGCCATTCGGGATTCGGCTCTGTTTGCTTGAGAATTGTTCAGCCTTTAGGTCTCTATTTGTACTAATCAGATTTCTACCTGAGCAAGATGTACAAAAAGTGCAGAATTTGTTATTCTCATTTATATATAAATGTTTTTATCTCTGTGCAGACACATTCTCTCCCAGTGGTGGTCATCTCTAATATCTGTCAAATGCCAAATGCATGGGCGTCCATCCTGTGGTACAACATGCTGACTAACCATCCCAAGGTTTGAAATGAATCCACAGCCAGCCGTACTTCCTGTTAGCACAAGAGCTTATATACGTTGCTAAGAATTCTTCCTCTCTATCTTCACAGAATGTGAATTTCTTCACCAAACCTCCAGTAGGAACATGGGATCAGGTGGCTGAGGTGCTCAGCTGGCAGTTTTCATCCACAACCAAGAGAGGCCTTACCATCGAGCAGCTCACCACACTTGCTGAGAAACTTCTGGGTATGTGTGTGTTTGTGTGTTCTGATATCCAGTGGAGTTCTTCTGGGATTTTTTTTTAATATTAAAACCTGGAAATGAATTAATGTAACCCTGGACCACAAAACCAATCTTAATCCACTGTGTTATATTTGTAGCTATAGCCACAAATACACTGTATGGGTAAAAAAAAATAGATTTTTCTTTTATGCCAAAATTCATTGGGATATTAAGATCTTGTTCCAGGAAGATATTTTGTAAATTTCCTACTGTAAATATATCAAAGCTTCATCTTTGATTAGTAATATGCATTGTTAAGAATTCATTTGGAAAAATTTAAAGGTGATTTCTCAATATTTAGATTTTTTTTGCACCCTCAGATTCCAGATTTTCAAATGGTTGTATCTCGGACAAATATTGTCCTATCCTAACAAACCATACATCACTGGAAAGATTTCAGATGATGTATATCAAAATTTCGGAAATTTTAGATCTGTTCAGTGATTTCAGGTAAAGTTAATCCCATGATTTATTTGGCTTTGTACAATATCTTTTAAAAATTGGGATGAACAAGATTTGGCTGATTTTAATTGAAATAATTGATTCCAGTGATACAAAGCTGAATTTTCAGCAGTTATTACTCCAGTCTTTAGTGGAGATCACTGTAATATGCTGATTTGCTGAAATGTTTCTAATTATTATCAATGTTAGAAACCACTGTGTTGATTAATAGCAACATGCATTTCCATTCAAAATCAGCATCAGCAATGGATTGATATGAATTTTGTATCAAATCTTTACTGGCACTTTTAATCATTTGCACCCTTGCCACATTCTCCGTGCATCTCTGAATGGTGTATTCTCTGTTTTTGTGTAGGTCCTTGTGTAAACTACTCTGGATGCCAGATAACATGGGCTAAGTTCTGTAAAGTATGTTGCTATAGAAAACTTTTGTTTCTTATTCTTTAAGTTTAGAGCAAATCAGACCAGCTGATGGAGTTTATATCAAAGTATCCTAAACATGTTTGTGTGTTGCAGGAGAACATGGCAGGAAAAGGTTTCTCATTCTGGGTGTGGCTAGACAACATTATTGACCTCGTCAAGAAATATATTTTGGCTCTATGGAATGAAGGGTGAGAACTCTTGCTGTACTCTGTTGTGTGCATTCATGCAGTATTCATAGTTCATTACATCAGTCACTGCTTGGGTGGTTAAATCAAGCTTTTGTGTGTGTCAGGTATATTATGGGCTTCATCAGTAAAGAAAGAGAGAGGGCAATCCTGAGCCCAAAGCCTCCTGGGACATTCCTGCTGCGCTTCAGCGAAAGCAGCAAAGAGGGAGGCATTACCTTCACCTGGGTTGAGAAGGACATCAATGGTGAATGCATTTCCATGTACATCATATTGTGTGTGTTGTGTTAGACTTCTCAAAAGATCAATACATTGGTACCTTTGTAAAAAAAAAAAGTGTCTAAAATTGTATACGTTATTGAATCAACTACAGAACTACAGTCGTGATGACTGTTGTTTAAATGTGTGAAGCATTTGTGCTTCTGTACGTATGTGCAGGCAAGACCCAGATCCAGTCGGTGGAACCGTACACTAAGCAGCAGCTCAACAGCATGTCTTTCGCCGAGATCATCATGGGCTACAAGATCATGGATGCCACCAACATCCTCGTCTCGCCGCTGGTCTACCTCTACCCTGAGATCCCCAAAGAGGAGGCGTTTGGCAAGTACTGCCGCCCCGAGGCCCAGCCTGACACCGAATTCCCTGATCCTGGATGTGGTGCGTGTGTTAGCCGCAATATAGTTCATTCTGGCTTGGAATAACAGTACATCTGTCAGTTGCTAATAGAAACTTGAAGTTTGTTTCCTATCAAATTATTTATTTCGGAGACCACTATTTTAGTATTGGAAGTCCACTGAATGGGTGTTGTTTACCAGAAACTGTTAGCTTCTGAGAAAATTGTCTAAGAATAACAGAAGAGAGAATGCAAAAGCGTGACTTTAATTTTTGGTAAGACACATTAGAGTTAATAAAATTTGGGGTCAATAAGATTTTTATTTATTTATTTTTAAGAAATGAATGCTTTCATTCAGCAAGCACGCATTAAATTGATGAAAAGTAACCGTAAATAATTTTATTTTGATTAAAAAAAAAAAACAAAAACTTATATTAAGTTTTTGTATTTTTCTGTACATGTTTGAATGTTAATTTTTGTGTAAGCTGTGCCTTTAAGAAAAGAAAACAGATTGCTTTTTTATTGAAAAATCTGAATTCTCCCTGTTCAATAACACAGTCATTTGTTGTCCTTTCAGTAATTCAGCCTTACCTGAAGACCAAGTTCATCTGTGTCACCCCGTGAGTAGCATTTCTTTCTTCTTTAGCACAGTATGTGTGTGAATGATTGACCACCCTGGAGTCTGTGTTTTCTCTCTGTCCTCTTGTAAACTTTGAAATCTCTGGTGACCCTTTAGGCAGGAGCACATGCAAATATACTCCTCTCAATTCTCTTTACAACATGGATCAGAGATGTAGCCACTACTAAATCTGCCAAGGACCCTTCACAGCATCCTTTAAACCACAGTCTTGAGAGAGAAAGAGAGAAACCTTAATTTGAAAAACTAATTAAAGGAAGCTCAGGCTTAACTTTGACTTTTAAAAGAATTAGCACCCATGACTTCTGGGTAATCGTTGTGTAAACACTTTGCAGCCATGCCATTTTTTTTTTTTAATTGAAGATTTTAAAATTCAACATTTTATAAAATGTATTTAATTAAATAAACAAAAAATCCACTTGAATTAAAAATACACAGAGTTTACTTTTAATATGTTCCTCAAAATATACTGTATAATTCATTGTTTTCAGTGCACATTATTTAAAAAAGTAGTTGTCTTTTTAATCTATGTTGTTGGTGGTAGACATTTCAAATAGAACTTGCTCTGCCTCTAAAACCCCACCGAATGGGTTTTGAATGTTAATGTTAATGTTGATTTTACAATAATGAGACAGTCAGGTTTACATTGTTATTCCGTGTTAATAGACATAGATAGTATAAACTGTAACGCATCATACTGTACATACTGATTACTGTACATTAGGTAACAAGCTTGACTACACAAAAAGATATGAATGGTATAGAAGATGCTTCAGTCTCAGTCTTACTTGAATCACAAATGCTTTGTGTTTGTAGAGGGCTTGGATTTACTGGAGGTATTGTATGTGAGTGTGTGTGTGTGTGTGTGTGTTAGGCAGGCTGTAAACTGACCTCTCTTCATAGGTGTCCTTCCGTCTTCATGGACTTCCCGGACAGTGAGCTGCTTGGGAACGGCTTCCCTGGGTAGGCACTAGGGAGCTGCTTTATGTGTGTGTATGAGACATGAACGTTTGTGGTCAAACACACTCCTGTAGTCATCTGCTAACATAGATTAGTCCTTTTAACATCTCTAGAGCTTGACCGAGGGTTTCTGTTTCATCACTTTATAACAAGAGCTCTGGATGTCACTGGATTTCTGTCAAAGTTAGAAGGCTAGAATTGCTGTTTCATACGTCTCTAAATCTGTTTTGTGTCACTGAACTAGTTCTTCTATAGACAGGGGAATATTTTTAGCATTTTCTACTTCACTTCTAAGCTCACGGTCTAACTTTTCTGTAGCCGTATGCAAAATATTTTCACACTTTGGAAAGAAACTGGTCACCTTCTCTCTCCTATTCATTTCATTTCCCCATCTTCCAGTTTTCTCTTTTTTCCCCTCATAGAAGTGCTATGAACAGAGTGTTTCGTGTGTCTGGTATATGTTTTGCTTCATCTGTATTTTAAACAGTGTGGAGGAAATTGTTTATGAGACTCATGTCACACATGTGACCCTTTTTATGGCTACAGTGTCTACAGGAACTTTCAAAGTATCACAAATATGATGAAAACACTATTTCAACCCAGAATACATTGAATATATTTTGACATTTCCAACAAATATGGAAGCATAAAAATCATTTAAGTAATATTATCACCTGTTAGAAATGAAAATTATATATAATGCTGATTACAAGTTTTATATACACATCGATAAATACTGGCAATTTTTATTAACAAAACAACTGTATTAACTGTAACACTAGTTACAATAATAGAACCGTTTTAGTGTAATATTAGCAGAGGCTGTTGATAGACGTTAAGATGTTGTCTCCAGGGCATTCTGGGTGTTTCATAACCTGGATGTGGCAAGAGAGACGAGAAAACTGACCAACATCCGCACAACTGAGCTCACTATATGGAGCACATCCACTCATAACTCGTATCACTGTTGATACACACATCATGCTGCAAGTTCTGTATTACCTGAGGTTCTGTTGTTCGTAGAACATATTGTGGTCATATTAGCTGTTTGTGATTTATGTTTTGCTTGCAAAATTTTTCAGAAAACACTGCTACCTCTGATTGGCCAGTTCTAAATGGAACTAACCAAACTTCAGTGTCTGCAAGAATATTCTTTGCAGCCTTTTGTACTCCGTAATCTAAAATTAATTTACATTCATATTTTCATTGTTAGGACAAACGATTCAGCGGTAACTGAAACATTTAACACTCACACTAACATTTTGTGAGACTTGGGGTTAAAGAACCAGCCAAAATCTGAACAAATTTGCACTTTTGGCTCTTTTGGTGATCCAGGATGGAAAACAAGTTCTTGGCTTAAACTTTTATTGCCAATCTTCTCAAAGTGCTCTTTCATCTTGGACAGTAAATTCTCCAGATTAGTTCTGGTAATGATACTGGATTGTGAAAGTTTCTTACCACGTCTGTTATGGCTAGAACTGTACTGCAATGCTTTCTAACAACTTACCATTTATCATACTGCAAACATAAACCGAATGTAACTCCTTAATATAATATATGCCCAAAATAGTTTTAACATTGTTTTTGGGCATCTTACAACTTGATTTTTCAATTTACTGTTTTGAATTGCTCTAAACAAACCAAAATCAGAGTAAGAAGATAGTTTTGGTGTCGCCTTTTGGATTCTTTTGGAACCACCTCTATATAGCAAATAAATACACACATCAAGGTATTGATTCTATAAAATCAACAAAGCCTTGTTTAATTTACCAGCAACCTGAAACTCTAGACGAGATTAAAAACTAGTAAATGCCGTTGAGTAATCTGAAAATACTAATGACTGATACATTTGTATCATTGGATTAGTTTGATGTGCTGTTCATGAGTGTGTAACTTAACCACATTATCTGATCTCTTGTTCCCTTCGCTCTGGATCAAACTTCTGGACCACTGCTTGTGTTTTTAATACAGACACAACTATGCTTGATTGAGACTTCAGGCTCCCTTAAGTTATGTTTGTTTTCACTTCCTATGCTTGTCTCAACACAAGCACAAAATAGTGCAAAAGTACTGCTTTAACAATATAACAAAGTGTGTAAAAATAGGCACAGGCAAACTTTGACCCTTGGTAAATCAATCCCCAGGGTAAGACTAACGGGCAGCCAAGCAGAAAGCCATTGACTGGGTCAGATATAAGTGTATGTCAGCATGTTTCTTTGTTAATACCATTCAAAAGTAGTGTGTGTGCTGTTGGTTTTTTAAACAACACATGAATGTAATTGTAGTATAGTACTTTTTCCATGTTCTATTAAAATTGATGAATCACAGCATTTACAGCTCAGGTTATTCAATGCCATCAAAATGACACATCTGTCATAATTTGTTCCCGTCATCTGGTTCCAAACCTCTGTGACCACATTGAAGTGCACTTACTTCCATTATATGGACAAAAAGACACAGGCATTTTTTTAAAATGTCTTTTATGTCCAACAGCAGAAAGTAAGTCGTACAGGTTTGGAACGCCATGAGAGTGAATGGATAGTGAATGCACTTTTCATTTAAGTTCACAAGTGATGCTTATGTGTATGACTTTGAGTGTGGGAATGTGTGTGGATGATACATGAATATTAGAGTGAAGGTTAACACCTTACATGGCGAATGAACGCTCCGATCTTTCTAACAGTTGAATGTGATGTTTGTTCATTTGTAGCTTGTGTGTCATTTCTAATGTGTGCCTTCTTTCTGTTGCAGGACTAACTCTGGAAACACAAGTGATTTGTTCCCTATGTCCCCTCGTACACTCGACTCTCTCATGCACAATGAAGCCGCCGAGGCCAACCCAGGACCTCTTGGTAAGTCACAAAACCGCTTTCTTAATATCAATATCCATTACACACTTGTGCAAACATTTTAGGGTCTCATCCCGTGTTTCCGTTTCCCTCCAGAATCTCTCACTCTGGACATGGAGTTGAGCTCTGATCATGCCTCACCAATGAGAGAAGGGTTTGCAGCCGCGACCGTCTCGGATATGGACACCTGCAGAAATGCTTAGTTTTCCAACATTTTAGGGTTTTTTATTTTATAATTTTTTTTTTAAATTTGGTAATTATGTACATAATGCTTAGGTGCTACATCTGCATTTTCTCTCCGAGCCATTCTTTAGTTTCTTCTCAGTTTTTACAGTCATAGCCAAAAGTGTGCAAACACGCTAAAACCTTAACCTTTTATCCTTGTATCAACATTAATAATACGCAGTTGAACTCATTCAGTGGTTAAGATGCAATTTTTGGCTTTTTTCACGGGAATGTGAGACCTTCAAGGCCATTAACATTTGACTTTTTTTTTACTTTGTCAATAAAAGTGTGAATATAAAGGCTCTTTAACAAGTTTAGTTGCAGACATTTGGCCATGACTGTATAGTATCCATATGATTAATTTTTTGTAATAGGAATAGGCTTAGACTTACAGTGGACTTACAGTGTTAACAAACTGTCTGCATAGCATAGGGCCAGTGAATTCTTTGTTGATCTTTTGAAATGAGTGTGAAGGGCTGTTAACTTTACAGTAGTATCAATGGTCTGGTTTATTACAGAAGTATCATTCATAGTGAGATCATAAGTTGTGAAGTAAGTTTGTGCATGCAGGTCTATAATGTCCCTTTTAGCTTCTAGTTTACGTGAATATACTGCATTTTAGAGTTGATGAAAAATATTTTACTCTTTTACTGGATGTCTTTGGGAAGTGAATGGAAGAACATAAATATATATCGATATAGATTACACATAAAGATGAGCATGTGTGATAATTCCATCATATTATAGTGTGCCCAATATGATGTTTGACTTGGATAGCAAGAAAAATCTTGCACGGGTCTATTATTGTAACATAATTAGATGGTAAATTTATATATATACAAAAATGCACACATATTTATAATTTCATTCTGTAATTCACTGATCTGTTGTGTTGTCATATAAGGTAGTGCTTCAAATGGAAATATGATTGAAAATGATGTTTCTTCATAAACTACTTTTTAAACGTCTGTCAATTTAAGATTGTTTCCCATTCTGTGTATCTGTCCTTCCACTCTCACTTTATAGTGTGTATACTATTATATATACACTGCACTATGTATATTCTCTGTATTGTACAATGAATTCTTGATGAGAAACCGTTATCAGCCTTTTGTGTCCTTGATGCATTCCTTCAGTTATCAGGGATATACACGACTAATCAAAAATTTGGGGTCAGATTTTTTAAAGAAATTAATACTTTTAGCGAGCAAAGACCCATTAAATTGATTAAACCATCAGTAAAGACATTTTTTACAATTTTAGATTTGTATTTTTTTATTTGAAATAATGATTTGCAAGAAAATAGAAAAAAGGCGGAACGCCTGGGCTCCAAAAGTACATCAACTTAAGAAACTATCACAAAGGTGACGTTTCAAGCACGCTGTTCATCAGAAATAAAGTTTTGCATTCATCTAAGAATCGTGAAAAAATGGTTTCCTCAAAAATATTCAACTGTTTTAGCACTGATAATAATTAAACCTGTTTCTTGATCATCAATCAGCATATTAGAATGATGATCATGTGACACTGGAGACTGAGTAATAATGCTAAAAACTCAACTTTACCATCACAAGAGTAAATTACATTTAAAACATCATAATAGAATATATATATATATATATATATATATATATAAATGCAGTCCTGGTGAGTTTACATTTATTCATTTAGCTGATGCTTTGGATAAAAGCGACTTACTATTGCTATATATATGTCAGAGGTCACATGCCTCTGGAGCAACTAGGGGTTAAGTGTCTTGCTCAGGGACACATTGGTGTCTCACAGAGGATTCAAATCCAGGTCTCTCACACCAAAGGCATGTGTCTTATCCACTGCGCCAACACCAAACTTTTGAACGGTAGCGTATGTCACTGTTAGGTATACTTTCAAATACCACAACATCGGACTACACATTACATAGACTAGAGTTCGAGAAATCAGGGCTGGCATTTACATGTTTTTCCTGTAATAAATGGCTCTGAATAATTGCTCTGTGGGGGCATTTTATCAGTCAGTGGAACATAATGCAGTGATAATGTTTCAGTGGATATTTAAAGGTCATTCTTCCAAAATGAATTTCATCTGCCTTTACGCAAAAGGTAATTACTGAGTGTTTATCTCTCTCTGTCTACCTGTCATTACCCCAGCCATTATGCTCGATAGGTTAAAAAGAGATAGCCCAGAGAAACCAGAGAAACCCCATACTGGACATGGCACATTGACCTTTCGTCAGGGTTTTTGATTAGATGTCCAGCTGTTTGCAGTAATGATGTTTTTATTTCAAATGTTTGCACTTGAGGAGACCAGAGACTCAGGAGGACTAAGAATAAATCATTTTAAACTATATTATGCCTGTGTAAATTAGAAAGGAATCAGGATTTTATTTGGTTTAACTTTTTTTTCAACCCAAATTCCACAATGCAGCGTTACAGTCATTGTAGTAAGTATATTTTATCCCTGGCAAGCCCTCTGTGAAATTGCACTGATTCTGACAGTTTATTTAAAAATCAGTCTATGAATCATAACAGCTTACTAAAGATGTGCCATTAAAAACATCTTTACTATTTGCATAAGTTGTAGGTTCTTAATTCTGCTTTTTAGCTAATCTTTCATATTGCTTATAAAATAATGGAGAAAATGCATTATTGTACATGTATATGTTTTTTTTTACAATTGTTCATCATGATTACTGGTTATTGCAGAGGCAAATAACTGAAGACTGAATATGTTGGAAGTCGTGGCCTAGTGGTTAGAGAGTATGACTCCTAAGGTTGTGGGTTCGAGTCTTGGGCCGGCAATAACACGACTGAGGTGCCCTTGAGCAAAGCACTGAACCCCCAACTGCTCCCCGGGTTCCACAGCAAAAATGGCTGCCCACTGCTCCGGGTGTGTGTTCACAGTGTGTGTGTGTGCACTTTGGATGGGTTAAATGCAGAGCACGAATTCTGAGTATGGGTCACCATACTTGGCTGTATGTCACTTCACTCACTCACTCACTCACTCACTTGTTTTACAGAAACTGTCAGCATACTAACAAATCCCATTTGAAATAAAGCTGTTACTTTGAGAATACTCTGATGGATTTGATGTTATTTTGTTTGATTATAAAGCCATGAGAATGATTTAAAGAACAAAAACAAAAATATTAGCTTTTTCATGAGCCAATTTGTATTTCTGTATTGCAGTATATTAATTATATAGTTAATGAATGAATATATTTTTTTAAAGGAAAAGAGGATGTGAATGAAAGCAATATTACGAATAGAGGACTTATTTTAGCCTGAAGCAACAGTTTTAAGTTAAAAATGTCTTAATGATAGATTTGTTTATTACAAACATACAGCTTATCACTTACTAATACATTAATTGATGGACTGGAGTCGTGTGGATTGCTTGTGGATTATTGTGATGTTTCCATCAGCTGTTTGGACTGGCATTCTGATGGCACCCATTCACAGAGGACCCATTGTTGTCCCCACGAGGAAACAAACTCATCTGCATCTTATATGGCCTTAGGGTGAGTAAGTGTTTACTGTTGGGGCTATTCGTATTCCTTTAATATCAAGAGAGAGATTCACTCTGTGTTTGTGAATCTATATACAATAATAAGAGATGCAAAAATATACACATCTACATTTGAATAAGGGACACAAACACATCAACTTATTGTCAATGAAAAACTAAATCTTTGCCCTCTGATAGCAATCCCCCATCCTCCGCTCTCTCTGGGAGAGAGAATATGCTGAATCAGTGTTTTCATCTTGCCAAGATGGAGTCCATCCAATGCAGGTTGTTTATTAGCTGCACAGGAAGAGCTGTGCAGGGCAACTATGTGTTGGAGCCCATTTATCTCTTTTCAGTATGTACTTGTGAAAATTAAGTGTTTCCTATAACACTGACCAGCATTCACTCACACACATGCAGCTGATATTTATCATTAAACTCAAAGAATATGGCGTGCTTGCTATTTGACACTTTACATTGAATACTTCACACCCTGAACTTGTCTACAGTATCCAGCGAGATGATTCCAACAAGAATATTCAATGCGTAAAGGGCCCCAATTATGGAGTTTTGAAAATCACATTTCATGTAGTGTGTAATGCAGTTGTGGCCTATGTGAAGGGTGAATCATTCAACAAATCGTTTGAATCGTTGAGAAATAAAGTAAAATTAAATTCATATTATAAGAAGATAAAAGTTTTTATTTATTGTTTTTACCTTGTATGTAAACCTGTTGTTGGGACCCCCGAAGCCAAATTATAAACATTTGCTCTTTTATCAATCCTCATGCCTGTGAATGTGTTGTTTAACCAGCAGGGGGCAATATTAACCTACTCAATACGACTGCACTCATTTAATTAACGTATTTAGGAGATAATGCAATAACTGCAACAAGCCCATAAAGAATGAGTCTGCACAGAGAATTGTAGGCTAAGACACTTAAAATGAAAAATATATTATGCTCCTTTATTTGCTAGTTTTACTCCACTTTAGCTACCACTAATAAGACTTTCGTACGATTTTAGTCAAATATATTATAACTACAGATATGCTCTTTATCATGTCATGTAACCTGTAAAACATGCTTTGACACTAGTCTGCTGCTCGCAGTGTTTTGATCACAGCTTGCATCCTGCGCTTATTGCGTGCGTGTCCAACCTGGATCCGGTGCTCAACGCGGCTCAGATGTCCAATCGGACATATTCTTTTCCGTCTCCGAAGAACAGAGGACAGGAGAAATAACGGTCGCAACACTGCCAAAAAAAAAAAAAAAAAGAAGCGGATCTCCTTCAAGATCTGGTCCTTTCCCAGAGCTGGACTCTCCTGAGCCGCTAAAAGTGCTGAGCTCGCAGCTGAAGTCAGTCTGTTCAGAAGCAGACGCCTACGTGCTAATATACATCTACATAATCAGCACAACTGGATTTACCTCTGGCTAATATCCTAGTATCGTAGCGCATTTTAACCTACCCTTGCGAAATTAATGATAATAGATTATGTATTTGCAAAAGCTATTATATAGCTATATATACAATACTAGTCAAAAAAGCAGTAATATTGTGAAATAGTTTTACCATTTAAAATAATTGCTTTCAATTTGAATATTATATTTTTAAATATAATGTATTCCTGTGATTTCAAGGTTGATTTTTTTTCAGCATCATTACTGCAGTCTTCAGTGTCACACGATCCTTCAGAAATCATTCTAGTCTGATACTAAAAAAAAGTCATACTTTTTTTCAGAGAACATCTGATCTTTTAATCTTTCTATTCATCCTTAAAAAATGTACTTAACTGTTTTAAATAATAATGATATTTTTTTTCTGGGCAGCAAATTAGCAATAGAATGATTTCTGAAAGATCATGTGACACTGAAGACTAGAGTAATGATGCTGAAAAATCCAGCTTTACCATCACAGGAATGAATTACATTTTAAAATCTATTCAAATAAAACGCAGTGATTTTAAATAGTACAAATAATTCACAATATTACTGCTTTTGCTGTATTTTGAATCAAAATTAAATAACTGCAGGCTTGGTGAGTAGAAGAGAATTCTAAAAGGTTTATGATACATATTTTATACCATCATTATTATTCATACCAAGATCAGAGAGTAATTAGAAATAAATGCATGCATTTTCATGTTTGCAATACTTTTAAGACTTAATTTCCAGGATTTAACAATGCGCAATGTTTTAATTCCCTTACATTTACAGGTTTTCTGTGACCGTGGAAACTGTGTTCATGATGTTAAGCAGAGTATGCGCGCTTCAGCAGCTCAAGTAAACTGTTTTACTGCTGTATGTCCCTCAGCAGAGACAGTTCGACTCAAGTCACGAGCAAACGCTCAACGCCCAATCAGCAGTGCTCGCGCTCCGCTAACCGTCTTAATCTTTCATAGTCCTGCCTCCGTCCGCAGCGCATCTCTTTAACCTTTGGCACATCTAAAATAATAATTGGCCTTTTACGGCTTTTTAAAACAACTAAAGCGAACTACCTTACATGTAGCTTCCCTTACATTTCCTTGCATAAACTGCGCGACTCTCTTACCAGTGAAACAGCACCGGAAGCCGGCGGTTAGAAGTGCTAAAGAGAGTAGTTGATGAGAAGTCCGATTAATTTCCGCGAATCGGTTCTTTTGAACAGTTCGTTTAAGCGAACAGTTTCAAAGCACAGCGATTCCTTACGTCATGACGTACTAATACCATCACGTGGTCCCAGCTTGGCATGTTACGTGATAAATCGTACCGGTAGTCATATGTAGGTTATATATTATTTACATTGTGTCCCAGATCAGTTTGTTTGCAGCTCATAAAAAAACAAATTAATTTAGAACCTACATATAATTTGCAGCTTCATTAAAAATGCTAAAAAAAAGAAGAGTTTTTTACGTTTTGATAAAACCATATATTTTTTTGTATGTGTGTTGGTTTAAAGATCATGCAGATTTGTTTGTAACATTTCTACTGTACGCTTTTAAAAGCAATCTAGGCTACTTTTCCCTATCAAAAACGTTGTAATTTCCATAAGCAGATGTTCTTGGCCTGGTCCTTAATATACAAACACAACTTTTCTCCGCACAGATATTATTTATGGAACAATATAGGATATTCCTTACAAGAATAAATCACTTTTCTTTGACAACTGGTTCAAAAACAATCTTCTTTTAGTTGGAAAGCTTTTGAATTCACAAGGCAGACTTTACAACAGCTGAGATTTCTTACAGAAATATAATATTCCTGTAGCCTATGTTGAATATACTGTTTTCGATGCCATTTCCCCTTGTGTGTCTTTTCTGTTACAAGGTGCTTAATTTCCATGGCCATGTACTTACTCTCTGAATTTAACTGACACAGTGATTGGAAGTGTTTGCTTTTCTACAGATCAACAAAAAAATAACTATAAAATTAGAGCTCTTTTTCAGAGAGAGATAACAACAATTCCTTACATAATACCTTATTGGAATAGCATTGTACCTTGGGTGAAATTATGGACCTTACCTCAGAGATATCTGCTTCCCAATGAAGTAAAAGAAATAACATTTAAGATGATTCACAAATGTTACGTAGCTAAAGCTTTTCTTAAGAAATAAGTCAGACATTGAAGTGAGTTGCTGTTTTTGTCATTCTTCTGAAGACTTATCTTATTTTGTTTTAATGATGCTTTCTTTGGATTGTTTGACTATTCAAAAGAGAATAACAGAAAATAGGCTATTAGGATACATAATTAATTTATGTTTCCTATTAGCTAAATTTCACATTCATAAACAAACAGTTTACTGGCTCTAAACCTCTCTGTCTTTTATTCAAAGTGGAATTAGATAAGTATGTGGAAACTATTCATATTTCCTTTGATTTGATAGCTATGAAAACAGTATCTTTATATAATTTTTGTCTTTATTTATCATTTTAATTGTACTGCCTTAATGTTTTTATTGTTTATTGTAATATTTGTATTGTTTAATAATAATAAAAAAGGGATTCGGTAAAACGGTTCATACGATTCATTAATGCGATTCGACTCAAACGAACGATTCGCTTACGAATCGGACATCGCCGTCAGCGAGCGAGAGAGAGAGAGTAAGAGCAAGAGGAGGGGTAGAAGCAAACTGCGTAACCCTCTGCTGGTTGAAATAGACGGGGCAGAAAGATTGCCTTTCTGGGTCGTAGGCGCTTTACTGGAGCTTTGCTGCACTTTTATGCGAAACGACAGCGGATTTAGAAGACCTGCTGAGGTATGTTTCATGCATCTCTGCCCTTTCAGTGCGTCCCAAATGTTGTTGTCTATGTCAAATGTTGTTGTTTTAACAGCATAGTTGTTTACAAAACAAATGTCCTCGGTTGATCTGGTTGATGCTTCACTGGGCTGGACTTTTCGCGCTGAATTAAAGCTTTTTACGAGATCTCGGAACACATGACTTGTCTAATAGAATCTTTTCTAAAAGGTTCCTGTTCAGTTCAGACAGTTCGCGTTTGCCACCGGTGTTTCGCAAGCCCCCAAGCTCTTGCACCCTGTTTTTTTTGTTTGTTATTATCGGATCAACAGGCAGAGTCCAGCCCCCCTCCAGCACGCCTGTCAAGTCTCACGGACGGTCCAGCTCACATTTCCAGCTCCATTCTAGTCCAGCGAATGCAGCTCCATATTTCAGCGCGTTTGACCCGTTAGCATTTAAAGTTAATTCTGACACATTGAGCGCTCATGGGACGCTCCTGGGCCAAAGTTTTCGCCAGGCTGTTGAATTTACCGTCACGAGGGGAGAACTTGAGCGATAGTGCGGAGCTGTCAGTAAGCAGCTCTTCTTTTGGGCTCGTGGTTGAAGAGCCAAATTGGTTTCAGTGGGTGAAAGTTTGCTACGTTACGAAGAGTTAATGATTAAAACATTGAGGTAGTTCTGTCGCCATGATACAATACGGTTGTGACTGGAGATTTAAATAAAGCAAGAGTGTTATTAAAGCCATATCTCTTGCCAAAATGTGAAATGTCCTTCCGTTTCGAGGTGTCACATTCATTTGGGCCACGCGACTGGCACTGCAGATACAAGAAACAAGTAGATTACAAGAAAGGCGTGCTCGTTCGCTCATTTAGACGAGCTTTTACCGTTATGGGCTTTTTTTAATCATAGTGCAGTTATGTGTATCTGAGTTTATTAGGCCAACCGACTGTAGCAGTTGCCCTAGTGAGAAAGTGGAAGGCATGTTATCTATTTTTTCTCCTTTGATATTATCTTCCACAGCAGATTCTTTTATCTCCCATCATGCAATTTGATAGTTTCCGTTCAGCAGTGTCAAATGTGTGCATGCGTGAGCTTTTGTGCATTCATATAGCCTAGGCTAGACTGAGTAGTCTATACATGTGCGTTGTGCTTGTGTGATTTTCTTAGTGTGACTGTTTGTGAACACATTGCTTTTTAATATGCTCCTAAAATGTGCAGAACTCATAATTATGTATCTGATTTTTAGATGTATAATATACTGATATAACCTGATTTTTTTCCTCCTAAAGGGAAAGATATTTGATTTGGTTCATTTTGGTGAATTTGTGATAGCGTACTGAGAACTAAATCTTAATTGCAAGAGAATGTTGAAAATGACCAGAGACCCAGCTATGTAATTGTTAAGCCCTTTTGATGCTCAAACCCTTGATTAAACTTACCATGATTGCACACACACATCACAGACACGTTTATTTGACGTCTGCATTTGTGTTTGCTTATCTGCAATACATCTATAGGACATTTCCTATCAGATGTCAAATGGACGTCTAGAAAATATCTTTTAAGATGTTTATGATTTAGAATGTATGTAAAACTGACATCTTAGAGACGTCTGTCAGATGTTTGTACACAGCAGATGCTTTCCAGATAAAGCGATCTTTAACAGACATCTTGAAGATCTGGGTTAGTAATGATTGCAGTTCTTTCCAGTCGTAGTTCCAGTAGTATTCTAATATTGCTTATGACTCACATGTAATCAGAAGCAGACTACAAATAAAATCGATCCACAAGGGTCAACGCAGAAAATTTGCACGCATTCATTGAACGTTTATTTCTTCATTTATTTTTTGTTCAATCGTAAATAAACATTACATTGATCAAATTGAACTCTTCGTAATATGTTTTTAAAAGTGTTCTTTAATTGCTGTAATTGTCTGTTATGTTTTAATGGTGTGGTTTTTATTTACCCAGATAGCACACGTACGTCTGCAAGATGTCTGTTAGAGATTGCTTCTGCTGTGTACAAAGATCAAACATCTGTAAGATGTCAGTTTTAAATACATTCTAAATAAACTAAATAAAATAAAACATCTTAAAGACATTTTCTAAACGTCTATTTGACATCTAATAGGAAACGTCCTATATACGGATATACGGATACACGGATACGGATAGCAAACACTATAGACAATACGTCTTCAAATAGACGTCTCCTTGATGTACATGTGCTGTCAGGGTAGTATCTTGCCAACAGGTTATTTTGTTTTAATGTGCAGACAGTTAGATTATTGGTAAACTAGCTTAGCAAGTAGTGGCTACAGTAGTTCGGGAAGGGATTAGATGCATGACTTCCCAAACATCCCATCTGCTTGGTCACATTTTGTTGTACAAATGGCTACAGTAACAAGTTAATGCATTTCTGTGCTTTCCAAGAATCACTCATATTTTCAGATCAATGTTTTCATTTTTCATTGCTAAACTGACAATCACACACTTTAACATTGTCATCTTTTATGTAATTTGAGTAGTGAAGATGTTTGCTGTCTAGTGATTGAATGCAAGTAATTACCAGTGGCATTAACTAGATATATCTGTTAGATATGAATCCTTATATGAAGTTTGGGAAGGGATTAGATGCATGACTTCCCAAACATACCATCTGCTTGGTCACATTTTGTCGAGATAAAGCACTGCCTACTGGAAATACATAATACATTAGCAGTCGTGTTATATTTGGTAAAAATGTTAGCATTAGAGTGCATCAGACTGTGATGCCATGAATTAAATTAGATTTTTAGCCCAGTTTAGAAAATATTACATAAGTCTGAAGTATGCTCAGATTTAACATTGTGTCTTGTGTTTTTGTAGTAGCTCAACTGGAGAAGGCTTATGGAGTTTATGGGTTTGCACTTCAGGCCAGAGAAACATGGTTATGGATGAGCACTTATGTGCTGCTTAACTAAAATGTTTATGTACTTGACCAGTGCCAGTCATTCATTTATTTAAAGCCGTGATAGATTTACTTTAAGATGTGTTTTCAGTTGGCAGTAATCGGAGGAGATTACTTAAGACCACACAAGCTTAGAAACAGCTGGCCTGTCATGACAACAAAGAGTAAACAAATAAATTGGTGGGCAAACATACAAATTGGTGGGTGATTGCAACAAGAAGTCTTCTATATGGTTTAGGCTAACCCATTTGGTTTCTTAACAGTAGGGTGCATTAAGGATAAAATGTATTATTGAAATATGTTAATTTGATTGTTTCTGAAACCTAATTGCATACTGTACTTACATTTACATACAGTAATAGTTCTGTTTAATGCACTATAAACTGACCTTAGGCCATTAAAGGATTAGTTCACTTGCAGAATAAAAATTTCCTGATAATTTGCTCACTTCTCATACTATCCAAAATGTTCATGTCTTTCTTTCTTCAGTTGAAAAGAAAGGAACATTTTTGAGGAAAACGTTCCAGGCTTCAGTGGTGGCCAGTGAGTTGAATTGCAACTCCAAATTGCAGTTTCAGTGCTGCTTTAAAGGGCTCTAAATGATCCCAGCCGAGAAATAAGGGTCTCATCTATTGAAAAGATCAGTCATTTTCTGAAAAAAAATTAAAATGTATACACTTTTTAACCAGAAACCAGGACATTTTTATTCTGGACGTGAACTAATCATGTAATGTTTGTTTTAATGTTTGTCCACCTGTAGAAAAAAGGGACAGATGTCTCTTTAGTAAATGGTTCTTTACACAGCTACGTTGAGGCTCTTCTGTGCCTGCTCAAAATTTTGTGTAAAGACAAAATGCCACATGAAAGTCAGACAAAATTATGCCTGCTTTAGACCAACCTCAACCCTTAATGCTGCTCAGAGATGGCTTAAATGCATTTACAAAGCAATTACATTACATTAAGGGCTGAGGTGGGTCTGAGCAGGCATAATTTAGTCTGATTTTGATGTCAGCCTTAACTCAGTTGACCAAATACGCGTTTAGTTTGTATATCTTCCCACAACTGGAAGTCAAACGCATGTTTGACAAAATTGTTTGGCCAGCACTGCCTTTGAGAAATCAGGAATGTAGAAATTTGATGTGGTATTAGAAGGAAACTCAGGTCTGTCGAAAGATCACATTTCATAAATAAGTGAACATTTAGCCCTGTTGGCACACCATATATTTGTTTAGCTGGACTGTACAACCTAGGTTGACCTGTGCTGCCAAAGATTGTGCGGTTGATGCCCTCTTGTTGGAGTCGATACACAACATTTGAGAGGGTTGACTGGGATGTGATTGCTGTGCAGGCTAATAGGTTCAACATGTTCACTGTCACACTGTTAACAGAAGGAGAGATAAAGAAAGAAAGGCAGAGGGAGCTGAAAGAAGGTCTGTAAACTGACGTAGAGGGCAGAGTTGTGTTTTTTATATGGTTAAACATATATTTGTCCATATTCTTGGAAAGCTCTTCTTTAACGAGCACCTGGAAGTGTGGGAGGGAATCAAAGGTCTGTGCAGCAAGATCAGCACGTTTGGCTTGTTTTTTCTGGATTGTAGCATTAATTGTTAGCATTTTTTAACCAACATCAGTGGCCTGGCAACAGTAATGTGTGATGCATAAAGAAAGTCAAGCTTATCTTATTGATTGAACTGAAGGTCATTAAGTCAGCCATATGCTTCATTGCAGCTTTTCCAGTGAAAGCCTCATACAGTATTTACTTAGGTGTTCATTTGGTCTGTGAGATTACAGGGCCAGTTAGTCTTGATCTGTGCCTTGATTCTGTATTCCAGAATTGTATGGGATGGGTGTTGTTGCAATGCTTATTTATTGTCTTGTGTGATTTGTTTACAAATGCCAAAATCAAATGATGTTTCAAAGACACTTATGAGCTGGTTCATTTTAGTGAAAAATGTACCGCTTAAATTGGTGTTATTAATGATTGTGTGTTCATATGACAATTCCTAGTTAAAAAATACACATTACATGGTAATAAACTACCGCTCAAAAGTTTGGAATTAGTAGGAATTTTTTTGAAAGAAGTCTCTTATGCTGACTAAGGTTGCATTTTTTTATTGTCAGTCTTCAGTCTCATGTGATCCTTCAGAAATCATTCTGATATGATGATTTAGTGCTCAAGAAACATGTATCATTATTATCAGTGGTGAAAAAAGTTGTGATACTCAATATGTTTTTGTGGAAACCATGCCAGTCAAGTTCTTCTCATCAAACTCCCTAAATCATTTCTGTATATAGACAACATTGTTGTGCAGAACAGACAAAAATCATCCACAAACAGTTCATTGTATCCTGTGGCATTAAGATTCACTGGGCCTTGTCAACCCCATTATGTAGATGTTTGTGTCCACACCCTTTTGGCCATGAGGTGTGTATATGAATGTTCATGGACCACTTGTGTTGTTCAAACACTTAAAGAGGTCATGATATGAGAAACCAAATTTCCCTTGATCGTTTGACATAGAAGAGGTCTTTGTATGCTTAAAACATCCTGAAAGTTTCATTACTTAAAGTGTCCTCATCATCAATAAAAAAAGCATTTATGTAATAGCCCTCAGAAAACGGCTAGTTTTGGATCAGGGGGTGATGTCACCAGGGCACATATTTGCATATGACCACCTCCAGAGCAAGACAACTACGCCTAATTTTTGCATCATTGCATTGTTGTCACAGCCACAGGTGATCAGTTGATATGCAGTGAGTGGGTCTGAAGGAGAAGTTGTTTACAGTAAGATTGTAATGCCAGACAGACGATGTGCCATTCCTGGCTGTGGAATAACATGTTTGTCTGCGCTGCCGAAGAATCCTGACGTCAGAGAAAAATGGATTCAGTTTATTTTTAGCGAACTTCCCAGTCACGTCAGTGCTAATTTACCCATGTGTTCTGTACGTTTCACTATTCTATATTTCACTATTCGTATATCTGTACATTTGACTATTTTGAGAACAAATCGCAGTATGATGCTGGATTTACCAAAATGCTTTTGCTCAAAGATCAGGCCGTGCCAATTGTTCTGTCCCAACAACGATGCCGCAAACTGTAAGTAACATATTTCATGTAAAAACTATTTTTAAAAGGGTAATGATGGTAATGGATATTAGCCAATCATAAAAGTTGGTGGTTGCACTGACCTCTTAAAGGGAAAACACCACAAAACCGACTGTTTCAGTCAGAAGATGAGAAACAGGGTGGAAAAGGTCATAAATCGCTCAATTTTGAATGTTTTTCGTCCAAAAAAATTATAAAATAAAAAGTAATATTATAATTACACCTCAGGGAACATAATAAAACAATTTAAAAAACGTCATGACCCCTATAATGAATCAAAAGTCAGAGAGATTAAGGAAATTAAAGTAAGGGAATGTTAACGGGTGATAGAGCGGTTTCCTTAATTCTTGTTCATTCACAAACTAGTACCATCATCAATTTGTGCAGTTTTAGAACAGCTTTACATTTGAACATACTCTGTGTTATATGTGAAATTTATTTGAAGGACACTAGACTGTAATCGCTTAAAATCTCTGAGCACTAAAACAGCTAAACTGAATCTTTACCATTGTCCACTGCTAAAGTGTGTTCTACTTTGTAGTTTCCTCTAAATCTATATTTAACAATCTCTTTTATGCGCTTTCACTTTCTGTTTGCACTCTCTGTCTGTGCATCTCTGCTGGCGTCTTCCTCTTCCAGTGTTTGTGTCTGTTACTGGGGTTTACACATTATCTGTTTTTGGGGTTTCTCACGATCTGCTAACTGACCTTGACTGCCATCAGGCCTTTCAGTGCTCAACTTGCTCTGTGCTTTGGTTGACAGAAAGATAAATGAGCATCAGGTGAGAAAGAGAGAAACTGCTGTGGTTAATGCAGCTTTTGCCAATCCCAGTCCTCACAGGACACATCCCAGGATATTCCGCCATGATTCCAGTTCGAAACAAGTGTATATGTTCCATTCAAAGGGCATTAAAGTGTGAGACACATGAATTTAAATTGTATTTATTTACAGAGGTATATGATGTCACACTCGTCTGTGTGTGAACACACTGCTGGCAGCGGTGCAGTGCAAATCCGTGAATGAATGTTCCAAAGAGAAGGAAACTTAAATGGATTTTCCCTGCTCAGGGAATAGGGAGTAATGAACAGTGTGTAGGGATCATATCAATATGAACACAGTTCATGCACGTAGCTCTCTTCTAATGAGCTGATTATCTGAATCAGGTGTGTTAACTTATAGAGACATGCAAAATATGCAAAGCAGGGGGGTGCGAGGACTGGGATTGGGAACCGCTGGGTTAATGTAAGCCTGTTAGGAGTCACTTCCAATGAAGTTGTGTTCATGGTAAATGAGGAAAGACTTTGATCTTTAGTTCTAATGCTCATGCCATTTGCTCTGGTGTTGTGTTTTTCTCATGTTTTTGGAGATGCAAATGTGCATCCATGCGGTCATCAATCAATTTTATGACCTCCTGTATCAGAACACTAAAAATAAATGTTCTTTATTACCATATATGGTATGATGAAAACCTTTTAGCATCCATGTAACCTTTCAATTCCACAAAATGGTCTATATAGTGGAAACATTTTCTTACTGAAATGTTCACTGAAATGTTATTTGGGGAACCAATGCTTCTTCTATGGCATCGCTTATAAAACCCCCTCTTGGAACCTTTGTTTAGCGAAGAGTGTGAAGTAGGGCTGGGACAACGCGTCGAGGTCATCGATAACGTCGACGCAAAAAATACGTAGACGCAAAATATGCGCATCGATTCGTCGACCTGTTTTTATTTATCTAAAAAACGTTCGCAAAAACGTTTACCTTATGTGCGCTGAATATACGCGATGGCCGGATCAACGTTCTGTCCAACGTTATATAACCAATCCAGGGGTTTTTCTGCATTGATCTTTTTTTTTTTTGGCGGCTGTCAAAGCCTTATTTGATCGGTGAGTGACAGTGACAGGGCGCGTACGAGAGAGAGCCCCGGCTGCGCGTGCACTCACAGTCTTCAAACAACACGAGCGCTTCTTGCTCTCTCTCTCCCTTGTGCATATTAATCAAAATCATTAAACACGATAGAAAAAGGGCGAAACGCCAAAGTTTCACGCGCGCTCGCGCACTCACAGTCTTCAAACTACACGAGCGCTGTCTTGCTCGCGCTCTCTCTCTCTCTCTCCCTCCCTCCCTCCCTCGTGCATATTAATCAAAATCATTAAACACGATAGAAAAAGGGCGAAATGCCAAAGTTTCACGTGCGCTCGCGCACTCACAGTCTTCAAACTACACGAGCGCGCCGTCTTGCTCTCTCTCTCTCTCTCTCCCCCTCCCTCCCTCCCTCGTGCATATTAACCAAAATCATTAGACACGATAGAAAAAGGACGGAACGCCAAAGTTTCACGTGGAGCAATCGGAGATTTTTTTTTCTCCATGACAGGCTGCTGGCTCCCACTGTTCATTATTTATTTTTTTTTTTGGAAAAGCACTCTCTGTATTAGCTTAAAGCCCTCAAGTTTACATTGGTTACTGTATTCTTTTAATTGCTCTAAACAAGTATTTTGGGTGACCTTTTTGAAAGAAGAAAGAAGAACTTTTTTATTGAATGCTAGGCCCTATGTGTTCAGTAAGCTTGTTTCAGTAAGCTATGTGTTTTCAAGGTTTTATTGAATGCTATCTCTATACAAGTGCAAAGTAATGCATTCTTAGTCAGTCTTTTATTTTGTAATTTTAAGAGCAATAAACATATATTGCAATGTTAAGGAATTCATGTTTTTTTCATTCAGATTTGTAAATCAACATGTATAAATTGTTAGTAGTCAATTAATGGGGAGATAATCGAAATCGAATCGGTCTGGAAAAAATTAATCGTTAGATTAATCGATGCATCGAAAAAAATAATCGCTAGATTAATCGTTTAAAAAAATAATCGTTTATCCCAGCCCTAGTGTGAAGTTTAGGTGGAAAAAGTGATCTTCTGATATGAGAAGAACCACAGATGATGACCAAAGCATGTTATTGTTATTACATGTTATTATGTAAACTCTTCTATGATTGTGTGGTCGGAGAGCAAGACAATCACCTGTTAAATGTGTCTGAGGAAAAGAAGGTTTTGGCCTAATATCTGATAGGATGGAAGCAACAGATATTGTCTGTCATGCTGAACCGTTTCTATAGCACATCATTAAAGACGCAATACAAGTCATCATTATCAGTTACTATAGTGACAAGCGCTACTCAAGGCTGCTGTGAGTTCAGGTGGCTTTTGCACTGGATGAACGTTGTCACAGTTGCTATAACTATTGGCGGAAGTATCTGCTTTTTGGTGTGTTCACACTGCAGAAACTGGGAATGGGTTCAATTATAGGAACACCTTTTGGGGGAATAAATTAGCTTCTACTTCAGAGTATGGTCTAGCTAGCACAATATTTATTTGTGATGTAAGTGTACATTGATTGACCGAATACATTAGGGCTGCACGATGTGTCGTTTAAGCATCGATATCGCGATGTACGAATCAACGATAGTCACATCGCAGGATGTGTGATGTAGGCTTTTGTAGTTGATCCGTTATTCATTAACTGTACAGGCCAGCTGCTCCCCGGCCCTTGACGAATATGATTCGCGGATTAATTGCACAGCTTAACCATCATAGAGTGAAAGTTTATCATTTGCATGTGTTTTTAAGTCCTGTCAGTTTAACAGGGCGCATATAAGAATGAGCAGAGAGAGAGTGAGAGAGAGAGAAAGAGAGAGAGAGCGCGTGCGCGCGCGAGAGAGCCCCGGCCGCGTGCGCGCTCACCTTCAAACAACACGAGCGCTGTCTTGCTCTCTCTCCCTCGCGCATATTAATCAAAATCAATTGACACGATGGTGTCAAAAAAAACAACTATCCAGTGATGAAATGTTTTCTGTGTTGTCAAATCTGGTGCAATATCCTAAACTGCAGAGATAATTACACAACGCGTTAATTACAATACACGTCTGATTCGCGAACTAATGGTTCCTTTGAACAGATTCAATTTAATGAATGGTTTAAACAACTGACCTGTCCAACACTGAACTCACTAGGCGTCTGAATTGGTGTATAAAAAAATCTGTAACACTTTACAATAATGTTCTATTTATTTAACTATTTAACTACATTATTTAACATTTAGTATTACTAAACTGCACTTCTACAACATTGTTAATTTCAACATTTAGGCTTTAGCCTTCATTGTTGAAATCAAAAGTTGTACAGTATTTGTTAACATAGTTAATGCACTGTGTAGTAACATTACCAAACAATGAACAGCTGTGTTTTTATAAACTAAGATAAACAAAGATTAATAAATATAGTAACAAAAGTATTGCTCGTGGTAAGGTCATGTTAGTTAATATGTTAACAATTCAAACCATATCCTAAAGTTACAAACAAATAATTTACTCTAATTTAAATAATACTCTGATGTTTAAATCATTTAAAATGAGAATGTAAGTGTGCTCACCCCATTTTTGTTTGTAAGAAAAAAATTAGATTAGATTTTATATCACAATATATATCGCAGAAAATTTAAATATCGCATAAAAATATCGTCATTTTTTTTCCAATATCGTGCAGCCCTAGAATACATTCCATAAGAAAACAGGCACCCGCCATTCTTCAAAAGTATAGTGTAACTACACAGTTTACATATACTGCACTTACTCCACAAACTAACTCCTCGAACATGGGAACCAACAGTTGTTGGTGATGTTGAATGACGTGCTCAAATGACATTGCTGATGGCCGACAGTCACTTTAGAGTTCCTAATGGTGGTGTGAGCCTTTTTTTGTCCTCGTTGGACCACTCTGGTGGCTAGCTTTTTGAGATTCTACCCGATGTGAAAGCAATTTTAGAGATTGCGATTGACTTCAATTACCTGATGAAATACAGACCAGATCCATTTCCATTCATGTATGCTTTTAGATGTACACAACAATTTGAGAGTCACCTGGTTGTCAGTTCCCAAGGGATTTGATGAATAACTTTTACTTCTCACTTGCACACACTGGAAATTCATACCTATTATATAATGTCCTTAAGGCACACAGCCACAGAAATAATGGAATTCAGTATTTTTTTTTTCTGTGTGTATGCGTATGTATGATTATCTGAAAATGTTTTATATTTAATAAATATATTTATAAAGAAATGGTAACATGTATAACATTTGTCTTGAAGCCACCAATATGTTCATGAATGTGTTTTTTTCTTTTTCTTTTTAAATTAGTAACAGTTACTGAAAGCTTGATGGGGAAGGAACAGAGAAAAATACATGTGCTGAAATTTAGGAAGTAGATACACTACCGTTCAAAAGTTTGAGGTCAGTTTTTTTTCACTGTTTTTTTTTTTTTTTTTTTTGACAAATCTCTTATGCTCACATTTATTTGAGCAGTATACAGTTAAAAGTATAATATTGCAGCGTATTATTAAAAGTTAGTGTTTTCTATTTACATTAATTTATTTCTTTAACAAAGCAGATTTTTCAACATGATCCTTCAGAAATTCCAATATGCTTATTTGGAACTGCATTGCACTGCTTGATATTTTTGATTTTTCAGAATTCTTTGATAAATAGAATATTCAACTGAACAGTATTTACTTGAAATAGAAATATTTTTTAACATTATAAGTGTCTTGAATGTATCATTGCTGAATAAATGTATTTATTAAAAAAAAAAAAATTACTGACCCCAAACTTAATATCAGTGGTGTTTTTAAGAGATTATTTTTATAGACATTTTGATTTTTCCAGGATCCATGGTATGCACTAATTTTGTACTCATTTCGAACACTCAGATTCAAGCTTTAATACCAATTAAATCAGTTTACACTGCTTGTTGCATCTTGTTTAATCTACCCTTGATTTGTTTTTTTTTATGTTTACCTACAGACTTTTTTGACATTCATTTACCCTTAAAGAGTGAGTGCTGCAGAGGACGAGTGATATTACTGAGACAGAATTGAAGTTCAGATGATTAAAACAGAGCGGTAAAGAGCAGGAAACATTCTGAGAGCTTCCCATAGCAACAAACTGATTGACTGAATGGAGACCGGCCCGAATCAGTGAAGTGAAACTAAGTCTGACAACACAGTAGGGATGTGGAGAGTATTTAGAGATCTAGTGAACTATGTGGCCTGAATATTTGTATAAAAATGAACTTGTGTATCGATATAGAACTTATAGTATAGTGGTGGAATATTTACTAATAATGAATACTGATTGTTTTGAGCTTGCATCTATATTTTACGCTTCATTTCAATGTCATGGTTGTGAAATAAGCATTTATAAGAAATGTTTGTGAGAAGGTGGTGGCTGGAGGAGGGGTGGCAGATGTCAAAGTTCAGGACAGAGTCCTGATTAGCTTATCTGACTATCAGGTTTATACAGTGGTCCGTTTACCTAAACTGCTGATGACCTTATGAAGCTACTTTGAATATCTTGCTTTCAGGCCAATATCTATCTCTCTGTCTGTCTGTCTGTCTGTCTGTCTGTCTGTCGGGGCACTTTTATTTGCTCTCGTTTCATTTCTGTATGCATCAGTGTGCATTTGGACAATGTTTTAGATCTGTTCCAGTTGACTTGAGTGAGTAAATCTCTCCTGACTGCTCACTGTCCACCATGCTGTGTCTGTTTGTTTCTGCCTCTCTCACTCTCTCTGTTTTCTCCCTGAGAATAAATCACTGATTGAGAGGCCGGCCGTAAAGCTAGTGCGAGAGCAGAGAGAAGAGTGTTTCTGCCCTGCTTAAGCCTATTACAGGCTTAGCGAACCAAGCAGTGCCCCTTTAGCACATAGAAAAAGAGAATAAAAGACAGTGGGAGACAGATGTTTAGTTATTCATCTGAGAGTATAAAAAAGGTAAAAACACTTAATTAAGCTGACAGCTCAGAGCTCAGTATAATTATCATGTATATAAATGACACTATATAATACCTTAAACTCCTATGTGATAGGTCTGTGTGATAGACAGATTCAAAGTTGTTATTCGATAATCTTCCACTCCAGTGGGCTGGAGTAGGGTTCATAAACGCAAAATCATTTAAGTGTAAAATAATCTTTTAGACCAAGGCCGTAATATAATGCATGTATGTATTCTATATTAATGCACTGCTGTAATTGACACACACACACACACACACACACACAGACACACACACAGATATAGTCAACATTGCCCCACGACATTTATTAATAAAATAGCCTGAATATTGAATCTCTACTTTATATTTCTCAGCAACAAGGAGGTAGAAGAGCTGTTTTTGAAGTAAACTCACAGCTTTATTGTTTGTAGAGAGAGACGCACAGACGCTGTTAATTTAAACATGAAACGTTCATCTCTCTCTCTCTCTCTCTCTCTCTCTCTCAAGATGGCAATATTTGAGGGGAAAAGTCAAGTAGTTTCATCACTAGATATAGCTTTCAGTCTTTCAACATTTCTGTCATAAAACAGTTGACTAATTTTAAATTATTTGCAATTAACTTCCATCTTATCTTGCTCTCTTTCAACGTTGAATGCTATCTCTGATATTGACGTGATATTTTTTTTGTGGCCATTTTTGTTTTATATATATATTATAAATGGAAATATATATGTTTATATATATTTTTTTATATTTTACTTTTATTAAATCTACTTTTATGTTCATCAGCAGGGTCAGACCCTGATATTGGGCTTCAATTCAAACCTTAAGGTGTTAATAATAATTATTATTATTAATGGAATAGTTACCTTTAAGTAATGGGGTGCTAAAATAACCAAACCAGTTCAATATGTTTTAGCTTACCTCAAGGTTATACAAGATGTAGGTGTCTTTGTTTCCGCAGTATTTCCCATTTTGATATTTTTAGGTCAAACCGTTCTTGTCAGTGATTCATATAATGGAGGTCTATGGTCACCACCTCAAAGAACACATTGATGACCTAAGACAGTGTTTTACCTCTTGTACACAACCACAACCAACTGATCTGAGTGCGCGCGTGCTTCCTGATGTGACGTGCGCGCGCGCTCTGGCTTAGACTGTGCAAGTTGTCATGAATGGAACAACTACAAGACGATGATGAGGACATTGACAGTATCGCATCACACACCTGCCTGACTGAAGTTCCTGAGTTTTCTCCACTCTTGAGACGCAGCGTTTTGCACGTTGTGTTTAGTTTGCCACGTATAAACTGGAGGCGACGTCCAGTGCCAGAGGGACCCAATGGCACGCTGTCAATAGAGTGAGTAATGTGTTGTATTTTTATTATAATCGCAACGATTATAGGGTGCATTATAAACAAATTAATTAATTACAATTACTGCATTATATTTCAGACAGTGCAGATTGGTGGCGTATCGTGTGGTAAACAGCAAACAATGAGTGCCGTGCATTCGCGAGAGATCACTTCAGGTGTTTTCTGCGCTTGCGCAGACTAAGCCAGAGCGCGCGCACGTCACATCAGGAAGCACTCGCGCACTCAGATCAGTTGGATGTGGTTGTGTACAAGAGGTAAAAACGATATAAATACTGTTCGTTTTCTTACACAAACCCCCCTTTTTTGTGTCTTAGGTCATCAATGTGTTCTTACGATGGGGAATTGTTTAATTTGGACTTCTCTGTGCCTGCTCTTTGATGTGGTGACCATAGACCTCCATTATATGAGTCACAGACAAGAACGGTTTGACCTAAAAATATCAAAATGGGAAATACTGCGGAAACAAAGAAACCTGTCCTTGTGGTAAGCTAAAACATACCAAAATTTAATTTGAAAGAGAACTATCCCTTTAATGTTGAAGAAAAAGAGCCAAGGACAGTGATCTTTTGAGAGATCACTCATTCAATGCACAGTTATTGGGGAATGACACTCACATTCTTGCTTTGTGTTTTTGGATCCTGTGACACAAACGTCTAGTAAAGGTCACAGCATTTGCCGTTTGGGCCGAGGGATTGTGGAAGGCCTTCAGGAGATTAATTTACCACAATACAATCTTACAACAGCACTGAGGATGATAATGAAAGCGGTACATGATCCATAAGCTTTCGTGATTAGTGCTAGCTGGCCAGATGTGTTGCTGGTCTTCTAATCTGCCTCCAGACCTTAGCAAGCTGTTGTGCAGATTCATTGTAATGGCCACATGACAAGTTTTAATGGTGTATTCACTCATTTGTCTCCTGTTAGATGTTAAAGTACAAAATGAAATGTTTTAGGCCTCAGTGGGTATTAAAGTTGAATGGTTGTGATTGTGAATGTTTACTACAGAGGCTTATATGATGCAGTGTAAAACATGTACGATATAACCGGACAGTCTTGACAGAATACCTCATGGCAAATTTAACATCCCACTTGCAGAGAAAAAAGTTTTGTAATGATAGCATGTGCTCAGGAACTGGGAAAAGGTTTTAAGGGGATATAAACTCTGTTTTGAACAGTTTTGTAATGCATTTATTATGGAGGTTAAATGCATGACTTTTTAAAGCTTCTATATGTATATAATCAGTAGTCATATTTCTAGTGTCGCTTGTTGTGCTAGGCACTTGTCTTCCTTAATGGTAGTATACCTATATGGTGCATTCACTTACATCATATATTTTTTATCAGAGGCACAATATCCACCATCATTGCTTTTTAAAACGAAGGTGGGTGGGGAGAATATGGTTTTTGAAGAGATTTCTGTCAGTTTTTAAGTTAAATGCACAAATCTGTTGCACTTTGAGAACAAAATTAAGAGCTCCAATCGTTTTTTCAGTGACCAAATTAATTTAATATATTAATTACTTTACAGAAGTAAAATGACAAAATGTATGTATTTATATCTTTACTTACAACAGTTAAACCCTGGAGCTTTTATTTTGGTGGAAAAAATTTAGAGAGACTTTTGAGTTTCTATGACGGCAATCGCTTCTCATTACAAATACAGTGACATTTTGTAAACAAAAACACTGGAAATGATGGACCTGTGAAAATAAAGTGGACCTGTGCATGTGCAGCAATGAAGAAGAGTCACACTGTCACCTTTTCTCTGAAACCCTGAGCATGTGACACTGAAAGCCTTTTGCAATTTCATATGGCATACTGTGAATTGGATTTTAGTTTGATTGTCAGAAACTTTGCCAAAGCAATGCCACAAAAGACAACATTAAAGATCTATTATATTATTATGATAAGTATAAAACACTGCACCGTATACCATTTACTGTTGGCAGTGAAATGTTATATCTGTAAACTCCCAAAAATAAAATCAAAATAAAATAGAAATCACAAAAATTATGCTATAAAACAAAGTAAAGATAATGCTGAAATCTTCAGTTTGCCATTTGCGGCTCCATTTGGGTTGGATGGTATAACTAAAACAGATAATGCTTTGAAATGCATCAAATTCTTTTGATTATATGTATGTACATAGTCTGCTTAAGGGCTCTTTTAGTCCTCTTAACCCAAGCTCATAAAATCCTCTCTTTTTTTTGGCGTCATACGGGTCAACACTAGAGTGCTGTCCTGTGTGGTGACAGCCAATCAGTTCTTTGTTGGTACTGGTAACTGTGCAGCTTGCTCAATCAGCTCTCTCGCACTGACATCTTCATGCACAGACTGCGATTGGCTGAAAGATGGACTAAACTCTGAGTTGAGAAGTGGTCTCAATGCTCTGTCTTATTTAGATGAAAAGTGTGAATTAAAAATTAATGTTAAGGCATGAGAAAGATAACGAGTGCTTGCAGCAATAAACATCAAAGATTTATCACAGTAAAGTATCTCATGTCTCATGGCAAAAGCAGAATTGAAGTTGTTTTCCAGCTGTGAGGACTAGAGAATATGGATGCACAAAACATACATGAGAATGTTGTGGTGAAATGACAGCAGGTGTGTGTGCGTGGAAGTGGGTGAGTGTTTGCATGCATGTACGTTTGTAGCTGTTCCTATAGCTCTTTCAAGTAGGCTACAACCACACTGTGTAAGTTTGCATAATACATAGAGAGTATCACTCACCATTTAAAAATGTAATGCTCTCTAGGTCTTGGCACAGTCTGGGAGAGGTGGGGAACTGAGGAGACACATCTTTTTTTTTTTTTGGCTTGTTGGTGTATAAACATCCAAAGCCAATGCTGAAATTTTTTATATTTTTACATTTTAATTCAATATGTTAAATTACAAATCATAAGCATAACTATTATGGGGAAAAATGTGAAAACGTAATTTTATTTTAGACTAATTTTGCTTTAGGGCAAAATCTTACTTACGGTATTTCCTTTTCATCATAACTCTTACATAAAACAACTTGTGGACATGCTGAAAGTTTTTCAAGGCTAGGTTAGGTCATTTATTTGTTAAATTTATTAAGTAAATCAGTAATCATATGAAATATTATGATTATGATTGGGGGAGGGGGGTTATGGGGTGTCTGTGTATATATATTGGCACTCTAAATTGTATGCTGTGCACACATATACACAAAAAAGGGGTCTGGCTAGTTGTCATTGGCCCTTATTGTATGTTTGTATGCTTCAGTGGACCATACAGGTCATGCTATTGATTTATTTCTCCAATGTCATAGCAACTAGCCTTGCTGTTTATGCTATAACAGTGGAGAGGAGTTGAGCGAAATGAAGATGTGACACTGTGTACACTTCCTCAGCACTTTCTCTAACTGCAGCACACAAACACCTAATGCTGAACAGACTGTTAATTCTCATTAAGGCTAATGCTAGCCTTTCCTGAATGTTAGCATTTGGGAGCATTAGCTGAGATTACCTGGGCTACATGTATTGTATGCTAAGCTAATGCTTTAGAAGCTAATCAGCTTAAAGTAAATCATGTGACTGATGTAAACGTTGATTCACCTGCCTTTGTTGCTACAATAATCTTACATCGGTTGCCTAATCAGATTAATCTCTTCTCTTTGGCATCATAACGCAATGACCAGGTAATCTGCAATACATCTCTAAAGCAGTCCGTCAAATATATTTTTGAAAGAATTTGGAATTAAAGTGTTTATATTTACATCTTACATTTTTAATGTTTTATTAACAAATTTGGGGAGGGGCACAAGCAGATAATTAACACGGCCAATTCATCATCAGTAATCGCATCCATCTATCCAATCAGCGCAAGAGATATAAAAAAATAAAAGCAGTACTAGCTTAATTTTCTAGTCTTTCAGCATTCGGTTCGCTCTGCTTGTCATCTTATCACAGACCCAATTTCCCATCCAACAAAGAGAACTATACTGGGGATTTTCAGATCTGCCGCAATTTGACGCCCCCATGATCACTCCTACCCCGCCAGACACTGCTGTTGAGCACCAGGCTTCATCGCACCCGCTGCTCTCCTCGACCAGCCACACACTGTGGCCAGTAGACCGTGCAAAACCCTGAGCTCGCCTTGCTGGACACTACCATTGTCCCGCACAAGAGCGCTAGGTTGCAGCAGCAACAGGCCTGGGCCGTGCCCCAGATCTCACCACAACAAAGCCTCACTCGCTTCCCGTTGAAGATCAGCCTTTCCCCGTGGCTATTCCAGCCGCAGCACAGTTTGAGGCTGCCTCCACTAGCGGCACAAGCTGCGTGTTGCAAATGAATAAATTTTCAGGTGAAGTCGCTAAATGCAGCTTTTCACTGCTAAAGTTTGTTAAATGGCAATATGACCGAATCAAAGTTTATCATCCACACTGAAATGTCTGAAAGCATAACATTTGTCTTACTGTGCATGTACAAACCTCATTGAGATGATACAGACATAAGTTTCATGCAATTCTTCTGGCAGGATCAAGTCATTTATGGAAATATTTTACCATTCACTGGCACGGTCATTCAGAATTGATCTAAAATGTAACTGCCCTTGTGTTTTGCCACAGGACAGCAATCGTGAGTAAATTTTGCAAAGTAAATATCTTTAGCAACAGTGTGAAAGTGAATAGCACAACTGCAAAATTAACATTATTGGTATAAACATGTCTATTGGTACAATGTGTTACAAGACTAAACATGCTTCATCGTTTTCAAAAGCCTTCGTTTCAACAGTCCATACAACGTGAAAAACACATTTTCAAATTTATCTACTCTGGAGAGCGTCTAAAAAGGCTGGAAGGCCAAAATTAAAGGAAAAGATGCATTTTCAATGGAAACTTATTAATGTGGACAAGGCTTGAGGAATTGGCAAATCTAGCAACAAATTGCTAAGTCGGCAACACCATAGACTACCCATGCATTTTTAGTCTGACCCGTTAAATGTCACTAACCCTTCCATTTTCCCGCAGCCTACAGCTGAAGCTGCTTCTACTTGCAGCACAGGTTCGCACATCTCCGTATTTCCATTGTTACTTCTAATCCCCCTTTTTCAGTAGCCTCCTGCTCCCGTAGCAGACGTTAGCATAAGGCTGCCTCTGCTAGCAGTGCAGGCTACACAGGCTCTTCAGGACATCACACACCCCACCCCCCTTACCACGGCCTACAGCTACAGCAGCTGAAGCCAACATGAGGCTGCCTCCATTTGTAACACATGTCCACATCTCTTCCGCTCCCTCATGCTACTGATAACCATTTTTCTGTTCAGTGGCCTCCAGCTTCCGTAGCAGATGCTAGCATGAGCAAGCCTCCGCTGGTGGCACAGACCCATCCACACCCCTTACAACTCACTCTCCTACCCATGGCCTGCAGCCCCACAGTCCAACCCTAGTGTGAGGCTGCCTCCACTAATGGCGCAGGCCCCAATGCCTGCCATTCCCCCTCTCTTCCCTTCCCTTTCTTCTGCTCCCTCTCCCAGAGCCATCGCAAGCATGAGCATGCCTCCGCTATTGGCACAGGCCCTGACACCTGCCATTCCCCCATCTCTTTTCCCTTTCCAGATAGGACACTTTTCCTTTCGCTTTGGAACCACCCCCTGTAGCCAGCAACATCAGGACACCGATTTTGTCAAAAGACAGAGGCCATCAAGACCTATTCATTCGTTCAGACCGATTCCATATCAAAGAAGCTCACCGAACCCTCATCAGCCAACCATTTAATGCCAGTCCATCCCTGTTCACTCGAACTCCTGACCCACCATAGCTAACCCCCTTTAACATCTCCTAATCCATCTATAATGGCCCATCCCCACTCCAGCCATCCCAGCAGCATCCCATCCCGCAGGAGCCTTACCTAATTCCCACACTGCTGCAGTAGTGCCTGCTTCCGCAGGAGCTCCTCCATATCTCACCACTGCCGCAGCAGTGCCCGCTCCTGCAGGAGCCACTATCTGTATTTCCCCGCTGCCGCAGCAGTGCCCACACCCGCAGGAGCCTTTTATGTATTTCCCCACTGCCGCAGCAGTGCCCACTCCTGCAAGAGCCACTATCTGTATTTCTCTACTGCCGCAGCAGTGTCTGCTCCCACAGGAGCCTTTTCTGTACTTGGCTACATCCACAGCAGTAGCCGCTCCTGCAGGAGCCTTTTCTGTACTTCCCCACTGCTGCAGCAGTGTCTGCTCCCGCAGGAGCTTCTATCTGTATTTCTCTACTGCTGCAGCAGTGTCCACTCCCGCAGGAGCCTCTATCTGTATTTCCCCACTGCCACAGCAGTGTCTGCTCCCGCAGGAGCCTCTGTCTGTATTTCTCTACTGCCGCAGCAGTGTCCGCTCCCGCAGGAGCCTTTTCTGTATTTCCCCACTGCCGCAGCAGTGCCCACTCCCGCAGGAGCCTTTTTCTACTGCTGCAGCAGTGTTTGCTCCTGCAGGAGCCTCTATCTGTACTTCCCCACTGCTCCAGCAGTGTCCACTCCCGCAGGAGCCTCTATCTGTATTTCCCCACTGCCACAGCAGTGTCTGCTCCCGCAGGAGCCTCTGTCTGTATTTCTCTACTGCCGCAGCAGTGTCCGCTCCCACAGGAGCCTTTTCTGTATTTCCCCACTGCCGCAGCAGTGCCCACTCCCGCAGGAGCCTTTTTCTACTGCTGCAGCAGTGTTTGCTCCTGCAGGAGCCTCTATCTGTACTTCCCCACTGCTCCAGCAGTGACAGCTCGCGCAGGAACGTTTTCTGTTTTTCTCTACTGCCGCGGTAGTAGTGTCTCTTGAAGGAGCCATAGGTATACCAAAGGACATCCAGCACCACTCTAACATTAAGCCTTGCTTTTTGGGGGGTTGCAAATGTACGTATCTGGCTGCTGTCCTGTTCTAATTGCATTTTGGAGGAGTGCTTGGGTCTGGGCTAAACGCTCAGACCCCTCTCCTCGGACAGGGAGAGTACCCCGGGCTCGGGAACAAGTACCTTTAAGACACTTTTCTCCAAAGCGATACCAATATTAAGGACAAAAAAAGGCTGATACCGATATATCGGCCGATATTCTTGAAATGTATATTATAGTACAGTACCAGTCAAAATTTTGGACACTTTCCCATTCATGTGTCTAAACTTTTGACTGGTTTTATATATAGAATGCAGTATATACATAAACAAAATATATATACACATAAACAATTTTTGCAGTGATCACTCAAATGTGGTGATCAAACACTTATAATGATGTGACAAAGATATGTAATGGAGGCATATTATTTATCAATTTTACAGTAATCCTGTGAAGTCCAATTTGCAGGGCACTTATGGTTGAATAGAACAAACCTCTGAAGGAGGGCTGTAGCTATCGAATATTTTAGTAATCGAGTATTCTACCAAAAATTCCATCGAGATAAAATGTGTTTTTGCTTAATTATAGTGACGCGATATTGATGTGCGCATGCTCAGTAAACCCGGGTAGGAAAATCTGACGGGTAGGATAAAATGTCAGGACACCGGACTTTTATTTTGTCACATACACATACCTTTACAGTTCTGTGTATGTGATGTGCCAGTTTTACTTAAATCAAACGGTCAAATGCTCATGAAGTGACTGTCAGAGCAGTTCTGGAGATGTTCTGGAGATGTTGTTCATGTGTTCACGTCCTTATTTAGTGAGACAGCAGACACTGAAATTACCGTGAGCGTCACGCGCGCTTCAGTGTTGACACACTGGCTGCGTGGCGTGAGCGTGGCCATTTCTGCTGCGTGACAGTTGCGTGGCGGCTGCTTCGTGTTTTCTGTGTCTTTACACACCAGAGTCGTGCCTGACGCGGCGCTAGTGCGCTGCTGGTGTAGGTGACATAGAGGGAGACCGCCGAAAGACCAGGCTCTTGTCTTCATGACATCAATATCAACTTTTTTTTTACACACCTACACCTTCATGTTAACCATAAATATAAAGCCTACTGATAAAGGACACCATCAACAGTATTGACGGCAAAATAGACATTAATTTAATTTGAAAATCGATAATTATTTATTTTTTAAATTACATTTATATCTGAATTTATGTCAACCTATAGACTTTCAAACATCAAAATGTCATGAATTAATATGTATTTGTGTACAAAATCACATATAAACATATTTTCCTATTCTATTTTGCCTGGAAACGCTTCCAACACGCTTGCATGTCGCGTGAAAAATAGGTGTCGGTTCTATTTCTAGCATGCACGCGTTTTCCAAGTGGCTTGACCCGCGCCTGAGCACATGTCTCACGCAGGCAGTCTGCAAGCTCTAACCTGTTAACATGGGAGCCGAATTAAAAATGGGCACACCACGCAGCTGAGATGCTTGCGCCACGCATCCAGTGTGTCGCCGCGCTGATAGGAAGGAAGTCGCGCTTCTGCTCCATTCATTAACAGAGACACGCATATTTAAATAGACTGTTCCGTATTACAGATGTATTTACAGATATTAGTCCATATCGTGATTTGATGTCAGTGCAATGACCTATTTTTGATTAATTCATTCAAAATTTGGCAAATTCCGTGCCATTAAACTGTAAATTCCGTTTATATGATTGGATTCCGCGATTCCCTCCGCGTTTTCTGCATCGCGGAAATCATAGGGCCCTAGTTGTGGTATGCCAGCTCTATCTTGCAATGTACACATGCCACGACGTTCTCGCGTCCTCAAATCAAAACACTGCTGACTCCTTGCAGTATGCGATTACCGCTTGTCTCCTTCCGCTTTGTGGGTGACGTAAACGCGTTGTCCTTACTGAAGTGAAAGTGTTGGCTGGTGTCACTATCTCGTGAACACTGTGGCAGATCCCTTCAGTTCGAGGGGCCCTCTTGAACACCACCCACTGCGCATTGGTAGGCCCTAGGATTGCCAAATCAGTCAGCGGCCAACCACTACTGGCCGTAACTCCTGGACTCCAGGGCCAGAAATATCTAATTTGAAAACCGAAAACTCAAGACGTACTCTTGATACGGCTTTTAAGAGGCCTCCTCAAATTGAAGGGATCCCCCGAATTAGGTGCCGATCCGCATTGCCGTTACGGAGGTATGGCCGTTCAGATTTTTTATGTTATTCCATACACTTTAGCTTTAAAGCATTTCATCCAGACCACCAGTAGCAAACAATGGAGCGCACTCTGCTGGACAAACTACATAATTACACCATTCACAGGTGATTTAATCTGCATTTATGTTCGGTGTAAAAGATGTTCATATCGGTGATGTATTGGCGGCATGTACACCGATACAGATATATCTGCGACAGGCTCATAACAGCCGATAAAACTGGCGAAATGATATATTGGTCAGGCTCTAATATGTATACATGAATATTAATATACATATATAAACATTCATATAAATATATTTTTTATTGCAATATAGTAATAGTGAATGATTTTAAAGGAAAAGTATATTTTGTTTTTAATGCATTTAATATTTATAAATAAATGTATTGTATATTAATATAAATACATTAAATTGTACATTTTTACATATTTACAAAGACATTTGTGTGTGTATATATATATATATATATATACACGCACACACTGACTGAAAATCCTTACAGTTTACTGTACATGTGAGCATGACCCTGATATCAGACTGCAGTATTTTCGAGTGCTGTTCCATTGATGGACACATTTCCACAGGATTAATCCTAATCTGCTCCGGGTGTGTTGACACGGAGGTGGTTTGAGGCAATGCTGGTGCCGTTTGTTATTTATTTGGCACAGTGACTGGTATTACTAAAACATTCAAAAAGGATAAGTAGATATGAGACAACCTCTGTACTTTAACTAGTAACCGTAAAACCTGCTGGGACCCAGTAATCTGGAATGTGTGTGTGTTTGTGTGTGTGAGAAGATATGTGATCCGGTCACGAAGCAAGACAGTGTGGGTAACTGAGAATCAGCAGCTATTTGACCCCTGGCACATCACAAACTGCTAAAGGTTAAAGTTCATGGTTGAAATTGCCTGTATGTTTATCTGAAGCGGTGTGAAGAGAATGAAGGAAACAGTAAAGAAAAACACTGATTATGTATCGAAATCAAATGAAGAATACAGTCACAAGCTTGTCCGTAATTAAGTATAGGTTCACAGCAGGCTAGATTTTCGGTGGCTTGACCTGCACGGACATATTGCTGCAGATGTTAGATCATTATTCTCTTGGTGTGTGTTTGTGTGTCTACTTGTTCATGCACTCAAAAAGTGAAGGAAATGTGTACAAAATGCCGTATTTCTCTGAGATTATGCATTTGTGTTTCTGTGTAGGAAGGATGGTCATAGCTATATTCCATTTGTTATGTGAGACGTGATGTTAATTAAAGCATTAAAAGCCCCAGAGTATTCCATAGTGTCAGTGGTAGACTTAAACCGTATATGTAGTACTTGTCAGGGTGCGTACTAGACAGAGGACTCAGATGCAGAGTAGAAAAAAAGTAGAATCTTTATTCTCGCCACAAAACACAAAATAACATAAACAATAATAAAATGCTCTGGCGCACACAGAGATCTCCGAGCTGGCCGGCACACTGCGGACCACTTGCGCTGCCGGATCTATGAACTACGGATCCTTTGACGGGAAGACAGAAGGTGAGACTGATACTGAGAACCATACAAAACATGGGCAAAGAAGACAAAACAATCTACTCACGATGACAGACAGAAAAGCAGAGAATATAAGGGAGGGGGAAAGAGCGATAGGTGGGGAAGAATCAGCTCGTGATCTGTACAACCCTGCCACGATCAGCGCTGATTGCCCAGACCACGAGCTACCAAACAGACAGGACAGGGGAAGCCGAGACGGCACCCTGCACCGTGACAGTACTGCACGAGATGAGATTGAGAACACTTTTTTTTTTTTTTTTATCATTTCTTGAGAGTCTGAGTGTGCAGAATATTTTTTTCTCTTAAACCGCGAAACACTCGCTCTGACTGGATGGGCACTTTATTGTCACATAGCCAGACCTTTATGACGTTTATGACCTTACCCTGAAAACGTCATAAGGTATTTGCTTGACCACATGCGTAGACTTTTTTTTTATTCTGCAGAACTTAAAAGTATATTTTGAAAAATGTTGAATGTTAAAGATAATCTGAGAAATGTTTTTTTTTTTTTTTTTTTTTTTTTTGTCAATAATATGGAAGTCAGTGGTCACCAAAACGGTTTGGTTACCAAAATTATTCAAATGATCAGTGATACTTTACAGCAAGTTCCCATTAGTTAACATTAGTTAACATAATACCTAACATTAACAAATGTATTGCTCATTGTTAATTAAAGAAACAGTTTGCTCAGGTCCAATAAATAATATTAACAAATACAACTTTTGAATTACCAATGCATTATTGCATGAAACAAATGCTTTATAAGTATTTTTAGTTAGATAGTATAATTGTTAGTTCATGTTAACTAATGTAAACAAATGGAACCTTATGGTGAGTGTTATTAAAATATATATATTTTGCCACAGAAGAAGGGAAGCCATCCAGGGTTGGAATAAAATGATGGAGAGTTCATGATGAAAGACTTTTTCTTTTTGGGTGAACTATTCCTTTCTTTTCTGTTTATTAGTAATAGATCAGATCATTTGTTTTTTAGAAGAGCATTTTGAAGTAGTCATTTTAGAACAGCTTTACAACATTGAAGTGCCCTACTTGTTGTATATATCATTTGTGCACTTTGAAACACACTAAAAGATGGAGATCAGTATTCACAGTGCTTTTGTAATTACAAGTGTGTTTTTAATGCTCACATGTTGTGTGTTTGAAAACAGATGCATGTGTGTGGGTTTATAATAATAGGGGTATGTTTGTTTATTTTATACTCTATGTATGCTTGATATTCTGTGTGAGATATTTATTTACTTTTTGCTGATTTCACACCAGATTAAATTCTCAAGGGACATTTAAATGATGTTCTTCAGTGAAACCCATCTAGAGCTGTCAGAAAAACCTGAATAACTGGTTCTGGGTGTTTTTATCTTTGTATCTGTGGATACAAAACCCATTTTACATTGCACGTTGGTCCTGGAAAATTGCCGGATTGCCTTTTGTGTGAACGCAAGTATGTCCCGGGATTCGATCCCGGGTTGGGGACCTAGTAACATTGCCGAGTTCAGTCCCGGAACGAGCTCTGTGTGAACAAAAGCCAGGACCAATGCCGTAAAGGGTGTGCATAGTGATGACGCATGTAATCGTGTGACTCTATTAACGGGTGTTTTGAAGGCAGATCAACTTTCACAAAATTCTAATGAAGCAGAGATCAGTTAGCTCCTCACTATCTGCGCTGAAGCTGAGGTTGTTCACCAGTTTAAGTAAAAGTTAACGTGCCTAGCGTTTTCGACTCGTACATTACACATCACACCCTGATGTCACGTTTCATTACGGGACCTTTACAGGTTGTGTGTGAATGCACACACATATCCCGGGAAATCACTGGCAGTGTGAATAAACCAAAATCTAACGATCCAGGAAATTGCCGGGACGTATTACCCTTGTATTAAATGGAATCTCAGTGTGAAAGGGGCTCAAGTGTGTGTTCATGCATGCATTTGTGTGTTTGAAAATAATAAAAACTGTTTGGTGTAATTGTTTTGTGTAATTTCTGAGTTTTATTGATTTACCTCATCCGAATGCTTTTAATCTTGTAATCAGAATAACCTGTGTATTACTAACCCAGTAACTGTTGTATGGAAACAATCTAGGGCTGCAACTAACGATTATTTTGATAATCGATTAATCTGTCGATTATTTTTACGATTAATCGATTAATCGGTTTATGTACTTATATTTTAGTTTTTTCCATTTTTTCCCCAAAGTAAATTATTAATAAATGGTCTTTATCATTCAGCATAGATTTAAGAGATTTTAACCATTTTGCACTGTCATATCCTCATCAAAAATATACCTGGAGTTGTTTTATTGTGTTAGTAATCCTTTGTCGAACTCTTCTGCAATCAGAACACCGACCCATACTCTAGCAAATTTCACAAGGAGATTTCAAATAATGTTTTCACCATGGCAGTCCTTAGAGCTCCTAAAGTAGTTTAACATCCTGAACAAAGCTTATTAAGGAATCTTTCAGAACATATTTTCACGAAGAATAAGGATAAAACAGAATAAAATTGCAGTGCATTGTATTTTATTATTTACTGGGAAACAGCTTTATAGCTTTTGCTGTGAAATTGTAAACAATCCTTCAAAAAAAGTGCCAATGGCATGAAACCTGAATGGAACTCACAATTTAAAGTAAAATCCATCAGAAGGTTGTCCAGAAAAAAATATTGGACACACACAAAAAACCTGCTGTGTGAAAAAGAGCAGTGAATACTTAGAAAAAAAAGTGCATTTCAAATATCTACATTTACCTCTCTCATTCAGTCATAATTAGGCTGCACGACTGAATTTTGAACTGGTAAACGACAAACTGATCACAGAACATGTTTGTAAAGCTTTAAATGTTAACTGTTAAAAAGCAATGTTATCAGCTTTTACGACTAAACATTTGCAAACAACATTGTACTGGAGAATCTGCACAAATGAAAGTCTTAGGGGCCGTTCACAAATCGCGCCTAAAAACGCGTGGAAAACGCTAGGCGCACCGCTTTCTCCTTCTTTCCAAAGCGCTCGCACAGAAGCGCCCCTGAGGCGTCTGCCTTTGCTAAGCAACCATGACGTGCTCTCTCCTTGAAGACGCGGAAATTTCAGCAAAGGATAAATGGATTTGCAGCTCAAATAAATCTCTTGCAGTAGCTCTGCTACTAAGTTTATTTCAAAATGGAAATCCATATACAACTATGATCAGCTGTTCCTTTCATCTTGACTGAGCTTTTAACGTTGTTACGGGAAAGTATGAAGCTGATTGGCACATGACCCGCGGTGCGGTTGCGGCATTCTGAAAAGTTTAAATGTTTTTAACTCGATGCGGTGCGGTGTTGGAAATAACGAACTTGAGCGCGCAAAAGACGCGATATGTGAACGTCCCCTTAAACAGTGCAGTAGTGCAGAGTTTACAGGTTACTCTTCTTTTTTAAAGGCTCAATGTAAAGTACTCCCACATCACGCTGAATGCTGCAGACATAGACATCATATGATGTCTATGGCTGCAGAGACGCTGCTCGGGAAGCACGTGACATAAAACAAGGCCAGCTATTGGCTATTCGCTACTTCTCCTGTTGTACTGGCTGAGTAAAACCTCCGGTGGCTCATTACTGCCACACTTTGGTCACCGCAGATTTGAAATATGCACGAAATGAGCCGCTTATGGCAAATAAAAGTTATTTAGCAACGAATCGATGACTAAATTAGTTGACAACTATTTTAATAATCGATTTTAATCGATTAAATCGATTCGTTGTTTCAGCTCTAAAACAATCAATCACAACATTCACTTTTGAGAGACTTACTGCTTAAAGTATGAGGTTAAGTTTGTATGATTTCGATATTTGACACATTTGTATGATTTCAATATTTTCCACAATAATAATGCTTAAATGCATGTCAAAACAGGGGGCTCAGATTGATAATGAACATCATGCACAACTGATTTGAATATATTCTAAGGAATTTCCACGTTGGATACTAAAAATATACCTCTTATCTCAGTTTAGTGTTTAAAGAGAACTATAAAAAGCAGAATGTAAACACTGTAGCTATGTGGAGTGTGGAGCGGACAACCTGTTTGACAAAACAATGGCAGATGTAATGACCTGACCTTAAGCAATCAGTATCTGGACCAACCCATAAGTTAGGTCATATACTTGATCTTGTGCTATCCTCTGGCTTCCTCATTAATGACATTTACATAAGTGACACTGGTCTGTCTGATCATTGGCCTGTTGTGTTTGACTGTGATTTCCCTATCTCTTGCAGCTCTGTATACCAGCCACCTAGTTTTCTCGCACGCTCCTTAAACTCAGCTACTGCTTCCAATTTTATAGATTTGTTTGTAGCTTCGGTGGCTGGTCGTACAAACCTGGCAGCTCAAGATATGGATGTCGAGAATCTGGTTGCAAATTTTAATGCTTCATGTACCGAGGTGTTGAATGAAGTCGCTCCTCTAAAAGTAAAACAAAGAAAACGAAATAAGCAACCTTGGCTAAATGAAGACATTAGAATTATAAGAAAAAATTGTAGAAGGGCAGAAAGAAAATGGAAACGGGATAAACTGCAAATTTCCTATCAGCTTATGCAAGCTAGTCTGTCTTAATATCAGGAAGCCGTTAAATTATCAAGGGCAAATTATTTTTCAAATTTGATTGAAAAAAATTCTCATTGTCCAAAGTCTTTATTTTCCACATTAAATTCTGTGTTAAATCCTCCCATCTTATCCAGTTTTGCTCCAAGTGCTGATCTGTGTGAGAAGTTTTGTAGCTTCTTCATAGATAAGATAACCGGCATTAGGTCCCAGATTTTACCATCTTCATCTGAAAGTTGTTATAATTTACTGACTTCCTCTAGTCTGTCTGCTTTTCAGACTATATCACACTCCGATTTGTCGGCTCTGATTTCTAAAATGAAATTAACTACTTGCTCTCTGGACACCATTCCCACTGTCCTTTTTAATGAGGTACTGGATGTGGTTTCACCTAGTGTACTTTCCATTATAAATGCCTCTTTGAATAGCAGCACTGTTCCATCTTGTTTAAAACATGTTGTGATCCACCCCTTGTTAAAAAAACCTAGCCTTGATTCTTTAGAAATCAATAACTATAGGCCGATTTCAAAATTGCCCTTTTTATTAAAAGTTTTAGAAAAAGTCGTTTTAAATCAATTGACTCTGTACTTAACTGTAAATAACATCTCAGATCCTTTTCAGTCTGCTTTCAAAGCTAAACACAGTACTGAATCTGCCTTACTTAGAGTGACTAACGATATTTTGATTTCAGTCGACTCTGGCAACTGTGCAGTCCTTGTTTTGTTAGACTTAAGCGCAGCTTTCGACACTGTGGACCATTCTATTCTGTTGCAGAGATTAAATAATGAGGTCGGCATTCGTGACAATGCATTGCAGTGGTTTGAGTCTTATCTTTTAAATAGGAGCTTATCTGTTGAAATTGGAGAGTTTTCTTCGTCCACAGCACCAATAGCTTGTGGGGTGCCTCAGGGCTCCATCCTGGGTCCAATTCTCTTCTCTCTTTACATGCTTCTATTGCGCTTGATTTTTGAGCATCATAAAATCAACTATCACATCTATGCAGATGATATTCAACTCTATTTATCACTAGATTCATTGGAAATGAATCTGCTTCTTCCCTATTAGCTTGTTTAAAGGATGTTAGAGAATGGATGGTCAAGAACTTTCTCCAATTAAATGAAAATAAAACGGAGGTTATCCTGTTTGGCTCCAAAACCCAAATTAACAAATACAGTGCTTTTTTAAACAATTTGCAGTTAAAAAGTAACTCTTATGTTAAAAACCTAGGGGTCATTTTTGACTGTGAGATGAAGTTTGACAAACAAATAAATTCTGTAGTTAGGGCCAGCTTTTATCAACTAAAGTGTCTTCGTAAGTTGAAGCATATTCTGACTTTTAATGATTTAGAGATAGTAATTCATGCTCTGATATCCACAAGACTCGATTATTGTAATGCACTGTATGCTGGAATTAGTCAATCATCGATTTCACGATTGCAGATTGTCCAAAACGCTGCAGCTCGGTTCCTTACTGGGACAAAAAAGAGGGAACATATTGCACCTATCCAGGCCTCTCTTCATTGGCTCCCTGTTAAACAGAGAACTGATTTTAAGGTTTTAACTTATGTGTTTAAAGCTCTAAATGGACTCGCCCCTAGTTATATATCTGAACTTTTAAGTTCATATTCTCCTCAGAGATCACTTAGATCGTCATCTAAGTTATTATTAAACGTTCCAAAAACCCGTCTGAAAACAAAGGGTGATAGGTCTTTCTCAGTTTACGCTCCAAAACTATGGAATAAACTTCCACTATCAATTAGAGCTTCCCCTACATTTAAAGTGTTTAAAACATCGATTAAAACGTACCTTTTTGCACAAGCATATTAAAATGCGTCTAAAAGCTGTATGCATTTTTTAAATGATCATGTAATTTGCACATTTTTGTGTCGTTACTAGGCTTTTGTCCTTATTTTTATTTTTATCTTTTATGTGTTTTTGGTTTGAAGTATTTGATATGCTATGTTTTAACTGTATGTGCATCTGTGTTGAGATTGTGAAGCACTTTGGTCAACATTCATGTTGTTTTAAGGTGCTATAGAAATAAATTTGACCTTGACCTTGACCTTCTTTTTTCCAGAAAGGTTTGGTGCTATGATGCATTAATTACATTGTTTTAATAGACTACAATGTGAATGTAGTGCAAGTTACAACAAGGCATTATTAACAACTGAAAGAGGACAGGAACTGTTTTCAGGATCAGCTTGCTTAAATGTCTAACAAATCATTTTCACAAATTTGTAGACATACCTCAAATGAATCCAATATATGCGTTTGAACTTTTTTGTTAATATGAAAAACAAAACTTTTCATTTATTAGTGCTTGCTCTGATTTTTTGTATAACCTTAGTCTGTATTCAAGCTCATCTTTGAAATGTTAAAACTGAGATACTGACATTATGATCACTAACTTTGTAACAAAATACAAGATACTAGAAAAATAATGTTTTATATATATATATATATATATATATATATATATATATATATATATATATATATATATTGTCTATGGGAAGTCCCCATAAAACATGGAAACCAAAGTGCGTGTGTATGTGTGTGTGTGTGTACTGGTATACACTAAGTTATGGCGACCAAATGTCCCCACAAGTATAGTAATAACAGTCAATTTTGACCTTGTGGGTAAATTTTTTAAGTCCCCATGAGGAAACAAGCTTATAAATCTTACATAATTAAGTGATCTGAATATCTAAAAACACCTGTAGTTTTCTGTGAGGGGTAGGTTTAATTGTAAGGTTAGGAGATAGAAAATACAGTTTGTACAGTATAAAAACCATTATGTCTATAAAATGTCCCCACAATAAATGGAAACTTGTGTGTGTGATTTTCTCACATGCATATGTTCCTCTGTACACTGTTGCTCTGGGAATTCAGTAGGTCTATTGGGTCGATATTAGGATCTGTCTTTGTAAGTTTGTTGCAAAAAGTCACTTTTAAATGGCTTTTACTTGTTTGAAATAATATCAGGTGCTAAAAACTAAAGTGGTTTATCAGAAATGTGCATTTAATGTGAGCCAGCAGAAGTATATATTCAGTGAGGTGCGGAAAGTGTAAAATACTGTACATTTACTGGTAATAGATTGAGGGTCTGGTGACCTCTGCTTAAGATTGCTCTTGAGTTGCTGTCTGTTCAGGGCACCCAGGCAGGAGAGTCTTAATTAGGTCTTAATTATTCTTAATTATGTCTTTTTCTGTTAGCTCTGCCTCCTCTCTGGCACTTTAACCTCACGGGTCCTTGTTACCTCGCAGTTGTATGTGTTTGAGAGAGAGCAAAGATGTAAAGGATATTTGTGACGGTCCTTGTTGGCCTATTTGTGTAAGTACAGTATGTAAAGTTTGACAGAATTTGTATATGTGGGATTGTGTCCCAAGGGCCCTTGTTACACTCACATCCTATGGGCCCTGTTCAGTGCACTTGAAAGTCACCTAAAGGTCAGTGTATTCTCTTGTGTGTGTGTGTGTGTGTATATGTTTCTAGGTATTGCCTCCAGTCCACTGTTCATACATAAACGGATCCACTGGTCACAGTTGGATAAATATTTGCAAATATATTTACATTATTTTGGGCTGCCTTATCATTTTGTGGTTTTAATGCAGAAAGCAAAAGGTCGTTAAAATCCGCCAAAGTCTGTCAGTGCTGGTGTGGTGAATCACTGCTGACTTGTGCAGTTTCATTATGTCTCAGAAGTTTAATGAGCCAATTTCTCTAAAACAGTGTCACATCTGTCAGAGATTGAGGCATCATTTTTATCATTAAAAGTGTTGACTTTGAACTTGAATGACTCTGAGAGGATGCATAGAGGGATATACAGGCCTGGTCATAAGTCAGAATGCAGTATCTTATGTTCAGCAGGCTGCATTTATTTGAAAAAATAAATAAATAAATACAGTTAAAACAGTAATGGAAATGGAAATAGAGACAGACCTTTTCTTCCTTATTGTGTTGTAAATATAAGTGTAACGGATCATTGAAAACTGTAGGATGGGCGCTTGGTTGTATGCATCGGTTGTTGATTGGATTTTGAGATGAGGCCATTGCTGTCAAAAGTGGAAATTGATGAATATGAGCTTGCATGAGCATGGTTTAAGCAGACAGAATGATAGGAGAAGTGCAACTTTTGTCACCGGTGAGAAGTCTGCTGTTTTCACTGGAAGATCCAGTTATAAAATTTTGGTCCAACATTATGAGGTCAAAAACAATAAAAAAATGACACTTATGCATGAATGAATTGTTCACAATAATATACATGTAGAAAACAGATGGAGGGTGGATTTTTATTTCATGCTATCTTTAATATATATAATCCAAGGCTTAATTTTAATGGACTTCAATGATTGAAATTGGGTATGTAACAAATTTCCATGAAAAAATAAATGTTTCCTTTATGATAATCATGGGATTTGAGTATATTTCAGATAGTGGTTTCCTGGTCATGTAACATCTTCACTCTGAATCCCTGCTGAGATAACGGAAGAGAGGAAATGAGGATTATCCTTCTTTTCTTCTTCAGATCAGGGTTTTTGCAGCATGATTGTTTTCAAGTTGTTTTGCAAACCAGGTCTACCAGAGAACCTTATTGAAATGCAGTAGGCCGTGAAAATAACATCTATGAGGAGATGGGGCCCTTGTGAATCAGCCCTTTCCAAAGTGATTTGTGTTCTGGTGAACTGCATATGTGTGAGTGTGTGTAAGTATTCATACTGTACATGTCAGTGTGCACAAGAAATCTCAAGCATTGAATAGTAAACTCTCTTTAAATGTAAGTAAATAGATGTATAACGTAATGTAAATAGAGATTTATTTCCATTCACTTACATTCATACATGCATATGTAAATGTATTCTCTCTTGATTGTTTCTTTGCAAATAGCCATATGCTGTTGAAATTATGTATGTTAAGCATATAGAGGCTGACTGATTTAGAACTGACAACCAAATGCAGTAAGTGTGCATTACTGCTACAGTATAAAAGCAAAAATGTAAAATAATTGTTAACCTCATTTTCTGTTTAATTTTTCTTTGTGTGCATTTTGAATAGGCTTTATTAACAATTATTTTCAAAATTCAGCCGGAAGACAAAAAAACAAATTGTTTATCATCTGCACACCCTAAAAGGTTTGGACAGTCTTTTAGCACCAGAACCTCAGCTGTCTCTCTGTCTGTGTTTCTAGAAGCTGTGTGTGTGTGTGTGTGTGTGTGTGTGTGTGTGTGTGTGTGTCGCCAGCCCCTCTGCTTTTTGGTTATATAAGAAGATTAACACGCGGCTCCCTCCCTCTCCTGTGGCACACAAACTCTCACTCACTCACAAATCACTCATGCTCTTATTGGGACTGTTCCCGTCTCTTCTAATGAAGTTCATTTCAGGTGACAAGGGGGAAAACCTAAAGAATCTGGGACCTCCTTTCAACAGGGATGTGCACAGTTCAAAAGTGAATTGGAAATTTAATTAGATTAAATTTGATTATTAAATTTAATATTTCTGAATTGTAATTTGATTTTGAATTTAAGCTAGTGAAATTAAAATAAACTAAAGTTCTAAGACATGTATATGACTGCCCTTGTGTAGTTTTAAAGAATATATTTTATGCTTCAGTATGAACATGTTGTCATACACAACATATGAGGTATTTCCAGAAACAGAGGATATTGAAATGTCATTTATATTCATTATAAATATATATATATACATTAAATATTTAATACATTCATTTTCATTTAAATGGTCAATGTTATACTATATTTACAGTTAATTAAACATGCAGTGATGGACATTTTGTGCCACTGTATGTCAAAATATAAAATTAGTTTCACTTAAAATGTATTGTTTTAACAAAATTAGAATTGTAAAAATATTTATAATCTTGCCTAGTCATACAAAAATGGGTAACAATTTAAGATATCTTAAATTAGTTAAATAGTTAATATTTAATGCATTACCTAATCTACCAACAATGAGCAAAATATTTGTACAACATTTAATGTTAATAGAAAAACAATTGTTTGTTCACAGTGCTAACAAATATCCTAAGTAACCCTAACTTTTGATTGTAGATAGGTTTTAGTAAATGTTAAAATTAAGATTAACTAGAATTAAAAGATGCTATACATCTTTTCATTGTGTATGTAGCTAACTAATGTTAAAGGGCTCCTATTATGCTCTTTTACAAAGTCTTGATTTTGTTTTGGGGGTGTACTAGAAAAGGCTCTCATTGTCAGCGATCTAGAAGGAGGACCCAATTGCAGTGTTGGGAGGCGCACAACTGATACCACAACAGGAACAGTAAACAGATAGCTAGGGAAGGTCACTGGAATGGCTTCAGACATCAACTGGCAGAATACTATAGCAGCAGAGGGGGCGGAAAGACCAGGCTGGTGGAGAGACCAGAGCAAGGCACCAAAGAGCGGAGCTCAGATGCTTGTTGACCATTAACTCTGAAGCACCCCAGATGTCAGGCACAGGAAACAGTGGACAGGAACTCTTTAACAGCACAAGAGAAAACAAGGCTCCACAGGAACATAAGTTACGCCCAAGACAAGGGGAAAAATAACAAAGACCTGATTTAAAAAAAAAGAAAATGACCAATTTAACCAACACTAACTTAAAGAACAAACAAAATACAAAACCAAAAATCAGAATTAGAAGAACTAATAAATATTAACAGTAAAAGCAAAAGGCAAGAACAAAAAAATAGCTAAAACAAGGAGCAAGTCAAAAACATGGAACTACAAAAGACTAGACAAGGGCACAAGACCAATTTGGCAGGGAGACAGGACCACATACTCAGCCACAGACAGAAACAAACACACTGACAGTGAGGGTAAGAATGACCACAAACCAGAAAATACAATAGGGTAAGGGACACTGTAAATAGGGATGAAAACACACAAGGAATAGGTGAGCACAATTAGACCAACAAGGCTAACAAGAGGGTGTGGTAAAAGGAATCAAGGAGGAGGGGCTAAAGAAGCACATGGCTGAGAAAACAATCAACTAGGCCAGGGTTATTCAAATCTTGCCCTGGAGGGCCAATGTGGTGCAGAGTTTGGCTACAACCCTGATCAAAGGGCAAGATTAGAATAGCCCCGAACTAGGCCATGTGCTGACACAAGACGTAGACACAAGAAACAAAACCCTGACACTAGTAGGTTGTTCAAAAAATGCATTATGTTACATTATTTCAACACCTCTCTCCGCAGTACGCATAAACGGCTCGAATAGTCCCTGTTTCAAATGAAGGCCCGCCTTCTGAAATACGAAATGTGCTGTGATTGGTTAGCTGGGCCAGTGTGTGATGTGATTTGCACCACTCTGTGATTTCTGTTAAATGAAAATATCTCTTTTTGAATTGGACTTTGAGTTTTGTAACTTTGCAGATATTTTTTATGCTCAAACAGCAACACTGAAAAAGTGAAAAAGCATAATAAGTCCCCTTTTAGACCTTATTGTAAAGTGTCACCCCAAAATGTGTTATTTTCAAGGAAATAGGAATAGCAATAATTAATAGGGCATAATTTATTAATTATGGAATTATTATATTATTATATATATATTATTTAATTTGAAAACATGAGATTCCAGTTTAACATATTTTGTGTCAATTCAAATTCCAGCTCATGATTCAAAAAGAAGCTAATTATTTAATTCTGTCACAGTCACACAGAGATAACACAAATACACATGCCCTATCATTTTTTATTTAAACTACTTTACCTATTATAGATTTGATATTCTAGTTTAATCTAACTTTTCTTTACCTTCTGAACAGAGTAAATGTTGTTTGTATGTTTTACCCGGCATCTCAGTGTTGCTCTTTGGGTGTTAGCTTCAGTAGGCATTTACCCATGCAATGATCTGTTTTGTGTGAGAGGGTTTGTTTTCAAAATGTTCTGTCAGTGTTCCAGGACATGGTGAGTTGTTTTCCAGTATAAATTCCTGGGAACGGTAGCCTGGCCAGATGGTCTTTGTAGTCAGTATCCTGACATAAATTTATAACCCACAACAAGGGGTGTGTGTGTGTGTGTGTGTGTGTGTGGGGGGGGGGGGGGGGGGGTGGTTTTGGTGGTGCGGGACAGGTGTGGATTAAAAGTGGCAATTAGGTCAAATGACAAAAAAAAAAAAAGAGTTAAATCCGGTTTTACAGATAGCAGCAGCGTCCTGTCGCACTGTGAACAATTTAAAATGTATGCGTTTATGTCAGTTTTCAAATTTGTGTTTAAAAATATGTGTTCCTGTGGCTCAGCGGTAGAGCATTGCATTAGCAGCGCAAAAGATTGTGGGTTAATATCCCAGGGAACACACATGACATTTCAGTTTTCCAACATTTTCATTTCATTTTTGTTTTTTGGCTGAAACAGCAAAACGGACAAAAATATGAGGTGAAAATATATGGTGCATCCCTAACATTTACCGTATATTTTGGCCACAAATGTGTGTATATATGTAAAAGTTTTTTTTTTTTTTTTTTTTTTTACTGTAAACCTGAAATCTTAAATTACCTTCTTATTTGTCCAAAGAAGGCAATTGTGTCCTGTTGTCAGATTAAATTTTTCTGATTATGTTTCTCTCATTCACCTCGCTTGAGGAAAATAGAGGCATGAAACTTATGTTCCTGTTGTGTGGCCTTGGTGTTGTTTAACTGTAAATCATTCAGTGATTCATCTTTATTAGAGTCTATTGCAGTGGGGGAAAAATGCTGAGACATACGCAAACACACTAGAGTGTCAAATAGAGTGTAAACTTTCTTTGCTCATGCTGCTGACTGTTTAGCACTTTTCCTTGTTTCTGTAGCCCTGCTGAGCATTCATCCATTCAGATCAGAGAGTAGCACACCTCTCTTTTTTTCATCCAGTGAGCAGTGTCATGTGAAAATAAGAGTCTACTCTGTTGCGCAAGTTGTTTTGAGAATACCTCATCTCATTGACAGGCTCCCTCTGGACAGATTTTTTGTGCCCTTTAGGAATTTTGTTAGGAACACACTTCATCACAGTTTTATGTATTTATTTTAGATGAATTATATATAGTTTAAGGAATGCTTTTTGTCATTTCAAATTTTCTTGAAAGAGATGTGTGTGGCCATCTCTTGCAGTAGTAATGCTCCTCTGCAAGGATAAATAGGGTAGTAACATACATGACAACTCAATTTTGACATTTTAAATGGATGAATTGATTTTCTGAATGGATCCTGCCAATGCAAATCCAATGTCTCTTAAATGCAAATCAGCTCATTTGGCAGCCATTTAAGTTACACCCGCATGCAGCTATTTTTCTATAGGTTATTTTAGCATACTAGTGCAACTTTAATCTACTGGAATGAGAAGTCCAAAACTCTGGACTTGAAAAAACTGTTAAGATTAAAGGCCTATTGACACAAAGGACGATAGCTATAAAGATAAAGATAAAAAGAGTCAAAACTATTACTATAACAATAAAGCTTCACCGGAACAATATCACTTTCACAACAATTTTTTTCCAGTGGTGAACGAGAAAAACATTGACTAAATCAGAATACATCCTACTTTAAGATGTGTGAATGCTAATATATTGTGAATGGCCCTTGACCTTTCTATAAAATGATAGCCATAGTATGTTGCTTTAGCTCAAATCATGCTAAAGTATTCAGTATATACAGTAAGTATACTGGTTGCTTGTAGAAATTACAACAATTTTGCTATGGATGTTGTAGGTGGTTGTTATGCAGTTGCAAAGGTATTTCTTCTGAGTAGTTTTTAGCACTTTGGCTGTGCTTACTGGCTCAAGTCAACAGTTTCTATGATTTTTGGTCCTTATTTTGGCTCAGGTCCCTCCTTCGGTGCATGTTTTTCCCCTATCACTATATTTTGTACATGAAAAAGTTGTAAAACTTCAACAGAAGTTCTGTCAGGAAGTTATTGGGAAATGCAGGATTATTTGCATAATGACTATTGCCCAAAGGAAATTGGGCAACTGTTCTTGTTTGCCTGAGCTGTAGTTACCCAGTCCCCCTCTGATACTCTTTTGTGATCACACAGCAACCAGATGTTATGAAAAAATGTGTCTAGATGTGTATTTTTTCAGTGTATACCGAGTGAAACACCTTTTTGGTGTAAGTTCCTGTGAAGATTCAAGAGCTTTAAATGCTTCAAATCTTTTATTTTTCCGGGTTTTTTTTAGATTCTTGGTGGTTGGGTCTGGTGAGTGCATGACATTTTTGTCATAAATGTATTCATCATTTTCAAGTCTCCTAATGGGTTCCTGAAACATCAGCAGTCAGTCTGTGGATTACTAAAAAGTTAATGCTCCCAGTGTTATTTAATGGCACTGTCAACACAGTTGATAGAAGAGCTACAGAGAAATTCAAAGCACTGTAATTTCCTAATACATTCACTTATGAAATAAAAGAATCACAACAAAATGCGTAGTAAAGGAAAAAAAAATAATTAACAATGAATGATGTTTGACAAGTGAGCACATCTCCGCTGCAAAGCCGCATATACAATCACTGGCATCTGTCACAATTATTAAATGTTTAAAAAAAAAAGTGATTACAACTGGCAGCGACTGGTTATTGAATTGTAAGATTATAATATTTAGACACCAAACACTATACAACTTTTTCTGCCCACTGCAAACAGTAACTGAGCCCAAGTGGAACAGACCCGGTCCGACTGTTCATGATCCGCTGTCAAGACCAAATTACATTCATAATCGACACTCCTTTAGTGTGTTAAACTGTCTTTTACAGTTTTCGTTTTAGTCGACAAACTTTATCAGGTGAAAGTGAATGATGACACATTTGGTTTGCCAGCGTTGGCTTTCTCTTTTCCTGGTTTTAAAGGTGTGTAATTTGAAAGCCACTGCTGGCACCAAACAGAATAGAAATCTGTTTGTTTGGATTAGCAACATTCGCTCAACAAACCATTCTAGTTTGGCAAATGACTGCTTGTTTGCCTTTACAGTAGCATTAACTTGAATTAAAACAGATGCTATTTTTGTAATTCTGTTTGGGGCCAATAGTGTTGCTAGAAAGAAGTTATGCTTAATTAAATTCCTTGTTTCCATATTTACATTTATAAAACATTTATAAAATGATATAAAATCATATTTTTACACACTATGGTACATATGTACAGCAATAGCTGAATTTCCACTGTCGGGCCTAAAGCGGGCGTGCAAGTGCGTGCCAGGGCCAGTCGCGTTTCCACTGTCACTTCCGGGGCTTGATCTGCCAGGGTTTTTTGGCCCAACGAAAACCTTGGGCCAAAGCGGGCCAGCTGGGCATAGAGGAGGGGTTATGAACAAAAGCCGAGTTTTTCCACGTCTGGAGAGCATCAGTGCCTTGGATCATTTCAGAAAGCTAGCATAATACCAGCATCAAAAACTTTTTAAATTAAGTTGAGCTCAAAACTCACTCTTAGTCAGCAGCGAGTGTTTGAAATAACTTGATCCGATGTGGATTATAATCACCATACAAGAAATATTTATAAGTGATGCAAAAGACTATGCACGCTAGGCATTAATATTGCCTAGCCCAACAGTGGAAAAGCGGCTATTGAGTCTAAGTTATGGCCTGCTGCGCCTGTGGATCCTCTCTTAGACTGTCATCTGTCCACAGAATCTGTTGCATTCTTGGTGATTTACAGGGTGACAGAGCTTATAATGGATCTTGGGTCTGGGTCTGGGTCTGGCTAGATTAAAGTGCTTCTGAAATTTGATGACTTCGCAAACGGTGGCAGGCACTCCCTGCTTCAAGACAGTAGCTTGATACATGGCCTTATGTTAAACCGGTCAGGATTTTGCCCTGGGATGTTTCTATCAGTTAATTTTCGAAAGGAAAGTGGAAAACTACAGACTACAGAGTGTTAGAATTAGGTTAGGATATTGACATTTCCTGTAATTAAATGCCTTTTATGCAAGTTTACAGTTAATTATTTAGAGTTTCAACCAGTAATTGTTTGAGGATTTTTTTTTATTGTGTGCCACTAAATGGTTTTCAAACGTGTTTCCTGGACACTCCTATTGGCCACTGGTCAAAAAACAAACAGTCCCGCCCTGACCTCATGTCATTGGTTGAGCCGATACTGCTGTATGCCGCATACAGAGGAATGTTTTGATGCTGCCACAGTGTTTACTTACAGTGTAAATCAGTCCAATGACTTACTTGCCTGTGCATATTTAACTGGGTTAGGATAAAGTATTTTATTATCTAACAAAATATCACACTTCAGCTTTGATGCTTTGTTGCATGTTTTTTAACAGTGCAGGTTGGCTGTGTGAATATGGGTTTGCAAAAGAATGTAGTGGTAACTCTTCATCTTCTTCTCTGTCCAGACCAGGACTCAAGCAGAGACTTGCAGCATTACAGCTGCACAGTAAGAGGTTCCTCACATTAGATAAGACTTTCAGCCAGTTTTTGTGCTTTCTATTTAGGTTGAAAGTAGAAGTTACACCAAAAACACTCATTGATTGTTTTACAGCTGGAACATGGTGACCAGGAAAATCATATTCTGTGGCTGCGTTATTAAAATGTAGGCTGCCTAAAACCCTAATAATTTGAGAATGTGCCTAATTAAGTGTTATTTGACAAAAATATTCCCTTTTTGTAATGCAATTTTTCAATTACGTTAAAGGAGTCATAACGTCGTATTACCTTGGATACCTACTGCTGTATTATAGTCTTTCAGGCCCTTCTAAAAAAGAAAAGTGGAAAAAAATAAGCACAGAGCTCCTCAGACCCTTATTTCTGAAGGCATTATTGTCTCGCGAGATCTGATGCGATATTTTGGCTGTCGTGGACGGTCATTATAATAATGCAAATGAGGGGCGCGTTGATTGGTTGCAGGAAGGGGGGGGGGTTGACAACGCAGGTAACGCTTTAGCATATCATACCAACCTAACATCATGGCGCAAGTTGTGAATGAACGCGAATGGCTTCCCGGCCAGTGTATAAGTATGAGGCGCCGTTTAGGGCTTAAATCAAACTTCATTCACGCACACATATGAAACACGCTTGCATATATACTAAGTATACTAGTCACACATACATGTATATGAACTATCCACGCACATAAAGTTACTCATATGAGACGTGAGCACAGCGCACACACACACAAATTTAAGACGTGAGCACACACACAAACTAGACGCCGCCTCATAAGCGTTAGGCAATAAATAAACAATAACCGAATTCATGATGATCTCAGTCATTTGTTTTGTGCAAAGTACTTTAGCAGCCATTCCCCATACCTCGAAGCTAATACTCCCGCCAGAGTTGTGCCTGGACGCGTTCATTGAACGATAGTGTGTCTGACTCTCTTGTTCGATCTTTTTTCCGAGTCATTTCGTTCATTTAAGGGGCTTTAAATGTTACTATTAACTGGCAAATTCCCCGAACACATCAACCTACGCAATCTTGATCATATTCTGAATTAAGAAATCATTATAATGCAGTCAAAATTCCGTTTTTGCAGTCCGTTTACAGGGAACATAAACAATTACTTCACCTCAAGTCTTTCGTTTATTTGTCTAGTGACAGACGCAATAGCATACAATAGCCGCAGATGCTGTTTGTTACACACAGTAGAGCAATTAAAACACAGTCTTACCGTTTCAATTGCCGGCAATTTTGTTGGAATGGCGCTTTTCCAGAGATTCGATGCCAACTTCGCCTGATATTGCCCCAAATTTGTGAAGGATTTCGGCCTACAATGTTTAGCACAAACACGTAACGATAAGCCAGTGGGAAGGGTTGAAGGAACCGGGTCATTAAAAATGAATTTAATCCACTGGTCTCGGATAGCTAGGTCCTTTCTTGGTAGAGAAAACACATTTACATGTTGATTCTGGCAGTCAACCACAGAGCAACTCTTTCTCGACTGAATATGAGGGGGAGAGGGGAAGGGCGAGCTTCCTGCTGCGGTGTCCATATATGGTATATCCTGCCTCGTCTTGACGTCAAGACGAGGAAGAAATCAAAATCTCGTATTTGAGTGCACGTGCACGTGGGCTATTTTACAAACCCTGAGGTAAACAAACGCTTCACTTTTAAATATCGGCTTCCCGGCCAGTGTATAATCGTTAGGCAATCATAACATACATTGATTCTCGTGGAAAAGTGAAAATTGTGGGTCATGACTCCTTTAATTATATTCTGCCGATGCCATCCAACTTACAAACCAGGGAAAAATACAAAAACTTTAAAAAAAAAAAAAAAAAAAAGATTCAAAAGTTGGCCTGAAAGTTCACTCAATGCGCAATTTAATTAACTTAACTTAATTACCTTTTTAGTCGTTCATCAGCAACTGCTGTACATTTACAGTAGTGCAGTTATGATAGATCAGACTGTAGTAAGTGAACTACTATAAAAGTACACTATAATTAGAAACACTCCTGATTTACCCACAGGACAAACATTTGACATAAATATATTTTCAATAAGTTTTTATTACTTTTTTCTATAATATATTTGGGGCAAATAAAAAAAAATTTATTCATTTTGAATATATTTATATTGTCCACAATATATGTAAAGATTGGCCTACATTTTACACTTACTCAGATTTTAAGATTGGAAATGCATTTTGCCCATTGAAGTAGTAATAAAAACAATAAAATGTACTTTCAGTTTGAAAAATATATCTTCTTGAGCCATGCAATTTACCATACAGTATATTTGGTTCGACGTGCTTTCCTTCTAATGTGTTTTTCTTGGTGCAAAAACATGTCATTCTTCAAATATGCTGATAGGCATATCATTAGTCAAATAATCATATTAAGATATAGCAAAAAAATAAATAAATAAATAATATATATATATAATTTATTTATTTATTTAATATATATATTATTATTACTAGTTGAGTATCAGTGGTACTGTACTACTGAATGATCCTTCAGCTGATAATCAGCCAAAGTCATATCTCCCAGCATGCGATATTGAACCTCTTATAGCATTAGCTTGTGTACATTAAGGAACTTGTTTCCCTCTTTTAGACTGATCTCTTTTGACTCCTGTTCTTTCAGCACAGCGGTAACAGGTGCTAGCAGTCATCAGAAGACGACATGTGGTTCAAAGCACCAGCGCTGACCTGCTCTGAGCCTTGAACCTGTGATTTGTTAGCAGGCCAGCCACACTCGTACACCTTTGCTCTACAAGCATTGTAGCTCCCACTGGAAGTGTCACGTTACACGCTATTAGTCTTTTATTGGGAATTTAGGTGCACTGATGAGTTGTCTAAACCTGAGCGCTCCCTCATGATGCCAAAACTCAACAAACTCAAATGTCTGCAACTGACATTCGAGTGAATTAAACCTGTAATTTCGGATGTTTTACAAGCATTCCGCACTGATGCAATGGTGTTATGCCTGGTCTAAAGATGTAGCGTTACTAGAAGTGCTGGGTTACTAGGTTAAAATAGGCTTGTGTGGTTTGCAGAAAGATACTCCCTGAAGATTTTGTTTGTGTGTGTACGAGACAGTCCTGAACACAATTTACTAAGATTATTATTGTTGATCATAATTTGTGGAATTGAAAGTTCAAAAGAACAGCATTTACTGCATATATGAAATAGAAAACTTTTGTAGCAGTGTAAAAATCTTTGTAGCAGTGTAAAAATCTTTATGCTCATTTTTTATCAGGCTTTGTTGAATAAAATGATTGATTTCTGAAAAAGCTTATTTACTTCAACATTTTTCGAATGTTGTGCATCTCATCCTGTAGTATTTGTGCTATGCAATCTTGAATGAAAACTCAATTAATGTGGTTTGTTGAGGAGAGTTGTGCAACTACTGTATATTGTTTTAAGCACATTTACACAAACAGGGCATTTATTAAAAAAAAAAACACTTGGCATTCCCTCACAAATCGGTTCTCATTCGTCCTTGAATATGAATTGCACATGAGTGAACGATAAAGGTCATGATTCAGTTCATCTGGAAGAGAAGACAAAAATGGCAAAAACTTCAGCTGTGTGGGAGCACTTTAAATTGACTAGGAAAGAAACGCAGTGTACCAAATATGCATCAAGTTTGAAAAAATCACCCGAGTTCTGTAAGTAGTTCAGAATATTCGGTGTTGATTACTACCATGTAATAAAAACAGTTACCCACACTTGTGTGGGATGACATTGTTGGATCCAATATAGTCATACAGCATCATATTTTAGTATCTTTCTGAAAATCCTGCTTTGAATTGAGTCTTGTTTGCAAACAAATCCATGGTAAAATGAAGAGAACAAAGGACCAAGTTCTTATTACGCAGTCTGGATCTTCATTAAAAATAAACTTCATCCACTCTTTCCTAATGTTGAGATCAGAAGGAAGGCAATGCAAAGACAAACTTAGCACTTTACTGTGTCTTATTGTCTTCAGAGCCATCTTTAATGTTTGACTTCTGCATAGACTTGCGTTTGCCTCTCTCTTTATTTACCCACTACATGCACGAATCGGTGGGTGGGGCTAAAGAGGCAGCGAAAAATTATGAGTAAATATCGTCGACAACGAACCTTTATAATGTGATGAAAACGAGACGAGATGCAACGTAAATGCTGGTCATGTGACAATGACTATAAATGTATAATGCAATATTGTTGATGAATAAAAACGAGACTAGATGTGGTTTACAAAATAAAAACTATGCTTCAAGTATAATGTCACTTCATTTTCATTGATCAAAATGAGACAAAACTAAATTTGATAACGTTATTTCGTCTCGTTTAGTCATGTTATTATTATTTAGCAGTATTTCTGTTTTCTGTGTCTCACTTCAAGGGCTGCATCAGGTCGCACTGTGCACCATCACTTTGCATTATGTAGAAGACGAAACAAAGAAAGTTAAGCGGGATTTATACTTTCACCTGGCTCCACTGACTGCGAGCACATCTTCCCAAACTGACGAGGCTTTTATACTTGTCGCGTTCGCCGTTGTAATACTCTTTGAAATGACAGGGGAGCGAAGTCTTGTAATGAATGAGCTGATGAATTAATAATTTCTTTATGTACAAACTTAAAGCAATTTTAAACTATTGGCTGTATTTCACATCAAACACAAGACAACTGTAAGCAAATAGTGTATAATTATTATATTAATGCTTATTGTATTTTATACAATAAAAATAAAACATTTAAAATAAGAGGCCTTGGACAAACTATGCAAACAAAAGTTTGTACTATATTGACTGGGTTAAATAGAATGGCATTACTAAAAAGAGACTAAAGTACAATTTTCATTGACTAAAACTAGACTAAAATGTCATCAGTTTTCGTCGACTAAAACTAGACTAGACTAAAAAGAGTATGAACGTGACTAAAACGAATAAAAACTAAAATGACAGCTTCACACAAAGACTACACTAAAGCTAAAATTAAAACAGGCCGCTGCAGCAGAAATGGCTACCCACTGCTCCGGGTGTTTTGTGTGTGTGTGCTCACTACTCACCGCTGTTGTGTGAACTTGGATGGTTTAAATGCAGAGCACAAACTTCGAATATGGGACACCATACTTGGCCACACGTCATGTCACTTTCACTTCACATCTTCTTCTGCGGAGGAGGGGTTTAGCCACACTATTGCATCATAAAGTGGCACATTCCACAACGTTTCGGCAGATTGGCTTCAATATAAGCAGTTTTTAGACTAACGAGAAAGTTTGCCCTCTTATATGTCAAAATATCAAGGGAATTTTGATTTTGCAGTTCATGACCTCTTTAATATTTATTTTTTACACTTTTTGTATAATTTGACCAAAATACAGTGTAATTAAAATATGCACAATAAATAAATAATAAATACATTTTCTGAATTTGAACTGATATTTGCCTTGGTTTTTGCTCTGATCAGGATTTTTTGGAGCCAGGATTTTTTTTTTTTATCATGTAGAATTATTTATAGTGATGATCCAATCAGGATGGATTTTAACAGACATTCATTCAGTGACCAAATTAAAATTTTAAATGAATGGAATTTTTCCAAATATTATTATTTTACCTTAATGTTTGATCATGAAGTCCATTTTAGTTTTTTTTTTTTTACAATGGGTTAATTGTTGCACAATAGCTTACACTCAGCACAAGCCTGATTTCTTTAGCTGTATGTGAGGCGCATGTGTGTGTGCTATGAGTGTCCATGAGCACATCTCTCAGAGAATGCACAAGTGCTGAATGGTTTAAAGAAGTACAAATTATAGTGATGATGTGACACTCATGCCGTTTGTGAAATTATGTCTCACAGAAAGTTTCCAAATTACTTTATAAGTTATTTAATATAGAAATATGAATTATTTTACCAGCACTGCACAGAGATTGAGACAGTGCTGCTGCATGTCATGCCAAACCTCTCATGGCAGGCACGTCGTCAGTCTGAGATTGGTTTGATCAGCCTTTATAGAGAATGCCAATCAAACTACCCGACTGATTATTGGCCGATCAATAGGAGCACCCCTATTTTTTTTTCTTGATTTTTATTTTGTTATATGTCTCATATTTTATATCAAACATATTCTTCAAAAACACAGATGTCTGTTTTATGAACAAGTAAAATAACATTTTTATACATTTATTTGATTTAAATGGTTCATTGTGGTGGAAATGACATCACTTTCGTTTAAATGTAATTATTCATATATTTTTTCAATTACTCTTCAGAGTTTAAAATTGAAAGTCTGGGAAAAGTTGCTTAAAAAGAAGCAGAAATCTGTTAGATGAAATATGCATCCAGCCCTGGAACATAAAAGTGGCCAACACTGAAGATACAGTCGTGTGTGTCAGTAAGTCAGTTTCTCTTTCTGTCCCCATCTTTGGTACACTTTATAGCATTTCTATGGCAACCATTAGTTATGACGTTTCTTTTTGATCATTTCATCTTAACAGCTCTCATTCCTCACATTCCTGCAGTCTTCAGTCTGTTTCTATACCTCATGTCCAGACAGCGCTATTTCCATTTCACTTTTTCACTTCTTCGTTCTCTAACTAGCTCGAATCTCTATTTTTAACATGTGCTCACTGCAGCATGCTCCAATCTGTCTTTGTATGTTTTTGAAGTTTAAAAGTGCACTGATCTTCAAGCTAAATTATGAAATCCTCAGTTTGTCTTGAATGCATTTAAAAGCTGCTTTACTAACAGGTTGCTACACATATACACTGATGTGTTGTGAACGTGATGGGTTAAAATAGCTCCTCTCACCAGTTAGCAGACAGTGAAAGTGTAAGTTGTAACACAAATACCGTAGATGTCTTTTTTCCCCTCATACACATATACTAGACTCTGACACACAGGAACATGATCTTGTGCATCTAAAAGTCTTGTGCATCTAAAAAGTGTGTGTGGATCAAAATAAGCTTCACAAAGGACCTGTTAATAGATCGGCAGACACAAATGCACGGAGACACACACCACATACCAGTCTTGCTAAACATCTGACACTGTTCTCCCAGAACAATTTCAAGGTTTAAATTTAGAGCTAATGAAGGTAATTTGTCTATTAAAGCACAGCGTTGGGCAGGGTCAGCCTCAGTATCCCAGTAAAAAGTGTGATGGGTCTCATAAATCTCACTGATTTGCTTCTCATTAGGCACTGTCAGACAGACAACAGTTTGCTTTCAAAGTCCAAGTTGCTCAGCCACGCTCTTTGACATTTTCTTTATTTACAGACCTAAATTATTTCTTCTCCCAATGTCTAAAACATATTTTAGTAGAAGTATTAGTTTACTATTCTGTGACTTTCAGTTTTTTTTTTGTCTGTCATCAGCACAGACGTTTATCTCAAGCAACCCTATTTCTCATCTTATATTTTGGTGCCTGTAGCTAACCATCAGCTAACTTAAAGAGATTTTAAACTAACCATTAAGGCTTTTTGATATATTTGTGTATATATTTAAAATCTATGACAAGGCTACAAATAATAACAGTACTAACAGTTTGTCGATTCACAGGATGGTAGTGATCCTAACAGAAAGTGCTAGAGTAGCCTACTTTCTCTTTGGTTACCTCCTTGCTGTTTGTTTAGTGTGCTTTGACTTGTAATCTAACTTTAGTATTTAGTGAAATATGTTTTGAAAAATCTGCAGAAATGTGTATATATACATTTAATTATTTTGAATGCTTTTAATTTAGCTATAGTTCACTTTGCTATTTGCAAAGTGTATGTGTACGAGGTTTGGGATGATCATCGTCAACCAGTTTGTGTTTACAACTGGTAACATAACCTGAAACATGAAAGAAGTGAACACATCACAGCTGTTTGTGTCCACCCAGTTTCAAGCACTTTGATGTTGCTCTCCTCCTAGTCCCAAGAAAACAATCCATTTACTGGATAGATTAAATGAATGAATGAACATCCCCATTACAATAACTTTAGCCTTGGTCTTAATAGGCCACAAGAGAGCCGTGGATGTGTTGTGTAGCTTTATCCTGTACGTTGCCTTTAAAGAATTTCGGATTAACTGGAGAACTGCGCATTGGAATCAATAACTCAACGTACAATGCTGTGAATAACTTTGCTTGGCTAGATAGTCCTTAATCATTGATCATTTAAAATAATGGGGTCATATTTTCCACATTTTGGCATTATTTCATGTGTTTCTGTGTTTTTTCTGTTTCTGAGTGGTTCTGTGATACATCTGTCCTCTTGTGTTCCTCCTGTGCTTTATTGTAATAACTTTACAGAGCACTTCAAGTTATTGATACTGTGTACAATATGTCTGTGTGAGTGCTAGGGTTCAGTGAGTTTAAACACTTAACCTTTGTACTGCCATGTTCTCTGCATCTTTTTCAGCAAAAGTAGAATGTGTGTGTGTGTGTGTTTAGTGCACTTTAGAGATGTTCCAACCTATTTGATGTTAGTTTTATATAAAGCATGAATGAATGGGCTTTTTTGCATGAATGCCTTCATTTACACAAACAAATAAATACATAATAATAATAAGGCATTAATATTTTCTTTATTAACAGCCAATATGCAATTCGTGTGCATGCTAATAAGCAACTAGTTAATACTAACTAAAGTGTTACATTATTAATATGTAATATGATGCACTTTGTGTTTTGTGAAGCATTGTGATTTTTTCACACGAGCTGTTCAGGATAACAGAGTTTTCTTCAAAAATGGAACCTCTGTGGTTTAACATTTGAAAGCAAAAAAAAAAAATGTTTTTAAGGTTTTTAATTCATAAATATTTTTATAAGTGTTCCTGTAGCTCAATTGGTAGAGCATTGCGGGGGTTCGATTCCCCGGGAACACATGATGTTAGCCTGAATGCCCTGTAAGTCGCTTTGGATAAAAGCGTCTGCTAAATGCATACATTTATTTTAATTTAATTTATAATTTTATAAATTAAAATGTATAGTTCATATAGTATAGTAATGATATTTATTATTGATTTTAATAAATACATGGCCAGTAAATTTATTTGTGTGTTTGTGTATACAGTATGTGTGTGTGTGTGTGTTTGTGAGTAGGCCTATATGATGACAATATATCACAATATATATAAAGCAAGTAATATGTGTATGTATACTGTATATGTACATTTTAGGATGTTAAGTTGAAGCAAATACTGTAGAATTCCCAAGACGTGTCACTCGTATAGTTTTTAATTGGGAAATAGGCAACGCTCAATATGGCCGCTTTATCGAACAAAGCCCCGCTTTCTGAATGAAAGAGCCAATCGCTAATCAGAAAAGTCCTCGCATCACTGCAGCTGCCGTTAGAATCCTGCTTGCTATGAAAACAGTCAGCGCTTTGAGACGTGCTCTTAAGACTGCTCAAGCATACTGGCTGCCCATAGCTGCCCAAAATTATTCCAGCAAACCCTTCATTATGTAACCCTATCTTCATACATTTGCGTAAAAATGTGAAAAGCAGATCCCATACTGTGTGCTAATGGATATAAGATGCAGGTAATCAGAGCGGATTCATTACAACATGAAAACATTGCTTTGATTTTCATGCACATCCTAAAAAAGAAACAAGCTACCTGTAATTGTTCATGTTTTCATGTGTTGTTTTCTTTGTGAGTTAGTGTGACCGGCTGATAGCCTCTGGGCCTAATGCACCTTTCTCGAGCGCTCTATTGTCATGGCAACCAGAGGTTAGTGGTAGGTGTGGCGATTGAAGCGGTTGAGTCGGTTGCTATTGTTACCTGCACAGGAAGTTTGATACTCACATTTTCTTCTGGGAGATTAATGCATCATATATTCATTCGTGTGTGTTAATTGTTACTGTTTCTCTTCAATCTAAGAAAAAAATCTAGGTTGTGTATTGTTTCATGATAATTTAGATACCAAGGTATTTATAGATGTCATGAGGGCATCTCTGGAGGGTTTGTCTAACTTGATCAGATATGCAATGGCAGATGGTATGAAAGCACACACACACACACACACACACACACACACACACACACACACACACGCACACACAGACACACACGCACACACAGACACACACACATTTACACAGGCCTGAGTCACTGCCTGTGTTAGCTCATATAGACTGACCTTTAAATCAGGATTTAGACCAATGATACTGAATACACAAACAGATACAGATTCTGTTTTGATGAGTTTTGTCCATTTTAAGTAAATTGTCTTTGTATTTTCCACATGGATTTAAAATTTGATTTTGTGGATAGTTACATTTTTTAGAAGTTCAAAAAGTATGTGGATTTTAGCTTTGCCTTTGCATGGTGCAAATGTTGTGAATCAAATTTTCTTGTGATTTCTACATGGCCTTGCTTTCTCCAGATGTTGATTTCATTTACTTGTAATCGTGAAAACAAACATAGCTTTCTTGAGATTACAACTAAAGTTATTTGATATTATATTACTCTATATATATATTATATATAATATTAATTCCATACCATATAAATTGGAAACGATTTGTGTTACTGCTTTGCTTCATTGCTCCAGACACTTTAATGTGTTTAATATGGAAGAAGCCTGTATGAAATAGCAGCATTTGTGGACATTTGTGTTTATTGTTTTGTTTCTATGGTCATCTTCCTTCCTGTCAACGTGACTTGTTCTTATAGAGGGCTGATTGATTCATTTAGTTGTTCTCATCATGCTTCTCTCCCTCTAAATAAGGGACTCTAAGATTAATTTCTCAGAGTAGGTCAAGTAACACTTTTGATTGTTTATTAGTATGAAGTCAAACAACACACTGTAATTCATACTCCATTTATTAGAGGGTGAATTTGTTGCTGAATTAAATACTGTGTCATCGTGTATATTTCATGTCCATATTTATTAGAGTGCTCTGTTGTGCTCTGCTCTGAACAAAAAAGAAAGAAGAGCCTTGCTCTTGCTCGTATAGAAAAAGCAATTTTTAAAAGGGGTAGTTCACCCCAAAAATCATGTAGCTTCAGAATAAGATGGTTTGCAGAATGTTAACTATTCATTTGTAAAAAAAAAAAAAAAAAAAAAAATCCACTTTTATTGATACAAACTTCCTTTATTCTATGCACCATTAGCCTAATTTTTGTCAATAGGTCGAGAATGAAAAAAAGCTTGTTTACTCCCAGGATGCGAAGACCTACATCTGAAAAGGACTGAGCATGGAATGTGTGTGTGTGTGTGTGTTTCTGTTGCATAAGGTCAGCTGGCACCTTCCTTGCTGTCAGGACTGCTATATCCTGACTGGCCATAAATATGGTTTTATTCATCCTCCCTTAGAGAAAGCAACCGATCATTATGGAAATGGGGGGGGTTCAAAGAGTGAGGAATGCTCTTTTGGATATCTGCTTGAAAGTATTTGCACAGTGTGACTGACGTGACAGCTTCAGGGTTGTCTGTGTACGGCTGTGAATAAATGCACAGACAGATGAGATGGTGTGTGCTTTTGTAGCCTTTTAAACATTGCCCCCTTAAGAAAATTGCCCTTGGCCCTTCTAGCATCCTGTGAAGTGTCAGAAGAGTGTTTTGTGTTAATATGTGCGCCAATTTAATCTGTATAAACTTCATGTCACCAAGTGTCACTTTGCCATCTAAAACAGTGTTTGTATTCTCTTCCCTGCTTATCTGTTCCTTCTCCCAAGTGCTCACACACACAAATGTTTGTGTTTCTCACTCTATCACATCAGATCACGCACAAACTTCCCCTCCTCACCTCATTAACATCTGTCGCGCATGGGTTTCTGCATGGATTCACTCTTATTTTACCATGAACGCTGTCAAACGACTGTTCTGTCTATTTGAGATTATGTAATCCTGCCCGTGGGGTCTAATCCTGACTGACTTTCTAAAGTCAGTTGTGTTGAAAATATGCAAGAATCTGTTCCTTTGGGTTTTACGGCAAAACCCCGAAGATGGTCAAAGGGAAGATGTCGATCAAGTTGTTAATAGCTGATCAAAACATTTTGTTGGAATTAAAGTGATAGTTCACTTTCAAATTCAATTTTGGTATGTTTTAGCTTACCTCAAGGACATCCAAGATGTAGGTGTCTTTGTTTCCGCAGTATTTCCCATTTTGATATTTTTAGGTCAAACCGTTCTTGTCTGTGACTCATATAATGGAGGTCTATGGTCACCACCTCAAAGAGCAGGCACAGAGAAGTCCAAATTAAACAATTCCCCATCGTAAGAACACATTGATGACCTAAGACACGAAATGAGCGGTTTGTGTAAGAAAACAAACAGTATTTATATCGTTTTTACCTCTTGTACACAACCACGTCCAACTGATCTGAGGGCGCGCGTGCTTCCTGTTGTGTGACGTATGCGTGGGCTCTGGTCTGCGGAAGCGCGGAAAGCGCTGGACGTGATCTCTCGCACGTGTACGTCACTCATTGTTTACTGTTTACCACACGATACGCCACCAATCTGCACTGTCTGAAATATAATGCAGTAATTGTAATTAGTTAATTTGTTTATAATGCACCCTATAATCGTTGCGATTCTAATAAACACAACACATTACTCACTCTATTGACAGCGTGCCATTGGGTCCCTCTGGCACTGGACGTCGCCTCCAGTTTATACGTGGCAAACTAAACACAACGTGCAAAACGCTGCGTCTCAAGAGTGGAGAAAACTCAGGAACTTCAGTCAGGCAGGTGTGTGATGCGATACTGTCAATGTCCTCATCATCGTCTTGTAGTTGTGGCATTGCTATGTTCCATTCGTGACAACATATGCTCTCCACTTCTGTTGGCATCTCACAACACTTGCTACTAAAACACCACCAATTTTGAAGAAATCTCTGTCTCTCTGAGGCTTGAAGACGTGCTGAAAAAATTCAATGTTGTCTGTTGATATATTGAAATCGTCTTCCATTGCAATTTCCTGTACGTCTAAATATGTCTAGATCTTCACAGTGAAAGGTAACACTTCCGAAATCTCTGTGTAAACCATAGACAGTAAGTGTAAACGATGAGTGACGTACACGCGCGAGAGATCACTTCCGGCACTTTCCGCGCTTGCGCAGACTAAAGCCAGAGCGCGCGCGCACTTCACATCGGGAAGCACTCGCGAACTCAGATCAGTTGGACGTGGTTGTGTACAAGAGGTAAAAACGATATAAATACTGTTCGTTTTCTTACACAAACTGCTCGTTTCGTGTCTTAGGTCATAAATGTGTTCTTACGATGGGGAATTGTTTAATTTGGACTTCTCTGTGCCTGCTCTTTGAGGTGGTGACCATAGACCTCCATTATATGAGTCACAGACAAGAACGGTTTGACCTAAAAATATCAAAATGGGAAATACTGCGGAAACAAAGACACCTACATCTTGGATGCCTTTGAGGTAAGCTAAAACTTATCAAAATTTAATTTGAAAGTGAACTATCCCTTTAAGGGAGTTATCTGAAGTTGAATGTTCTGGCTGATCTTATCCACAGAATGAAAGTGAATTGTACTTTTGAATGAGGTGGATTAGAAAAAAAGTGCACACAAACTTCATTGATTTTCACAACAGTGTTTAAAATAGTTTTAAACATCATTAAAAATAATAATCATTATTATATTATTATTATACTAGTAATGTGTTAACTTAATTAGTTAACTAGTTAACACCCCAGACCTGTACGTCATCTTACCTTTCCTACAGGCAAAAAATGCCCGTATCAGTTTTTGTCTCATATTTATATCATGTGATAAACGATATCACATGAGTGCAGTTTTTGCACAGATATCAGGAGTTTAAATGTGATTTTATACAACAACAAAAACAGACTATACACATGACAATATATATGTCATGTGTACATACATACAGTACATACATACATACAGTAAATATATATATATATTTTATCCTTGTATATTAGTTATAAACAGTGCAGGTCATTGAGTCACTCGCAAAAGACTTGCAAATTCTTTTGCAAAAAAAAAGAAGTAGACATACTGTGCTTTTTCATTTGAATCATGCTCGTCTCTTACATAAGCGAGGGTTGACTCTCATTCTTAGAATGTGATCCAAACCACACCATTTCAAATAAAGTTACCGGACAACTTTTGGTGCTTGGCAAGTGTTAACTTTAAACCGAAAAAAGCCAAAACGGACTGAAGCTTGTCGTATTTTTGATTTAGAACAGCCATAGTCACACTTATAGTTCACAGAAACTCCAGAATGTACCAAATCCTACAAATGGGAAGGTTTTTTATTTTTTTTATTTAAAGACCCACATTTTTCATGATAGTGATTGAACATTAGTATTCATTTTACTTATGTTTAATTACCCAGTCAGTTGAGAGGTTTCTGGCTAGCGAGAGAGAGAGAGAGAGAGAGAGAGAGAGAGAGAGAGAAAGAGAAAGAGAGAGAGAGAGTGTGTGTGTGTGTGTGTTTCCTTCAGTTTCCTCACTCAGCTTCTGTGGGCTGTGGATGTACCCAGTAACCGTAGATTAGGATTGAACACATTAATGCTTCAAATGTCAGTGGAGACATATTCCTCCTTTCCCACTCTTAGATTTTCTTCCCCTCTGAGGAGAGAATAGCAGACTGAGAGAAAGTAACCTTCTTATAGACCTTAACAACCCCTTGCACACTTACAGTACCTCACATGTCCAGTTAGTGTATCTGTTAAACTGAATGAGTGATTTTTTTGTGTGTGTATTTTTTTCTTTGTTCAAAACTTTATGAGATGAGGAAAAAAAAACCCTAATTTTTCTCTCTTTCTGTCTCCTAAATGTTCAGGTTTTCCGGGGTTCCTCTCCAGAAGTTCCTGTTCTTAGATGGTAACAGAGAGCTTGAGATAAGAGGTACAGTAAACTAAATTTCTGGAAAGGATGATAAGTTACTAGCCCATTCACATAACAGCATACACAATTTTATTCTCTTTTTTTATAGCTATATTATAAATAATCACATTTCATCTGCCTCAGAAACCATGAATGTTATTATTAAATAACTGCATTTTTTTCATGAAATAATAATTACAAAATTAAGTTAATAATTAATATTAATATTAATATGATGATAGTTAATTTAAGATTATATTAATTACCATTATACATTTTTGAATATTCTTTAAAATGTAATCAAATGCATATATTATGTTTTACACAATTATAGAAAAATTTAATTATGGATGCACTATAGTCATGTTTTGCAGATAATGATACCTGTGTTAGTAAAATGCCCAAATCAGTGCATCCTTAATTTTTAGTAAATTTTTAATTTCAGTTTATAAAAGATTATTGGTTTTCAGTAGAACCATAGTCTGATACAGACTCCAAAATTGTATAATGTTAATTTCACAGTTTTGTTGTAAATTGTGCTTTTAAATGAGCAATCTGAGTTTGATAAGAACTAGAGAAGTTATTTAACAGCCTTAATGGAAAATATATTCCAGTATAAATCTACAAAATGATAAATAAAATATCACTTATTGCACTTTATAAGTAATAAGACAAATACTAGATAATATAATATAGCCTCATTAAATCAGGACTGACCCAATGCACTCAGTAACCCCACAATGCACCTCCTCTCAAAGGCATTGCCCTTATTTAAAGGCTTACTGCTACAGGAATGAAAAAATACCTTTGAAATTTGTTTTTATTATGAGGTGGAATTATCTACCTCCTCCCTGAAGGTGGATGTTCAAGGTATTTGTGAAGTGTACTTTATTTGTCTATTTTATTTTCTTAGCCTCCTACACTGCAATGTGGTCAGAAAGGACCAGAAACAGAGGAAGGCAACATATATATATACAGTCGTGGCCAAAAGTTTTGAGAATTACATAAATATTAGTTTTCAAAATGTTTGCTGCTGAACTGCTTTTAGATCTTTGTTTCAGTTGTTTCTGTGATGTACTGAAATATAATTACAAGCACTTAATACGTTTCAAAGGCTTTTATCGACATGACATGACATCTCTTACATGACATTTATGCAAAGAGTCAGTATTTGCAGTGTTGGCCCTTCTTTTTCAGGACCTCTGCAATTTGACTGGGCATGCTCTCAACAATCTTCTGGGCCAAATCCTGACTGATAGCAACCCATTCTTTCATAATCACTTCTTGGAGTTTGTCAGAATTAGTGGGTTTTTGTTTGTCCACCCGCCTCTTGAGGATTGACCACAAGTTCTCAATGGGATTAAGATCTGGGGAGTTTCCAGGCCATGGACCCAAAATTTCAACATTCTGGTCCCCGAGCCACTTAGTTATCACTTTTGCTCCATCGTGCTGGAAAATGCATTGCTCTTCACCAAACTGTTGTTGGATTGTTGGAAGAAGTTGCTGTTGGAGGGTGTTTTGGTAACATTCTTTATTCATGGCTGTGTTTTTGGGCAGAATTGTGAGTGAGCCCACTCCCTTGGATGAGAAGCAACCCCACACATGAATGGTGTCAGGATGCTTTACTGTTGGCATGACACAGGACTGATGGTAGCGCTCACCTTTTCTTCTCCGGACAAGCCTTTTTCCAGATGCCCCAAACAATCAGAAAGGGGCTTCATCGGAGAATATGACTTTGCCCCAGTCCTCAGCAGTCCATTCACTATACTTTCTGCAGAAGATCAATCTGTCCCCGATGTTTTTTTTGGAGAGAAGTGGCTTCTTTGCTGCCCTTCTTGACACCAGGCCATCTTCCAGAAGTCTTGGCCTCACTGTGCGTGCAGATGTGCTCACACCTGCCTGCTGCCATTCCTGAGCAAGCTCTGCACTGGTGGCACTCCGATCCCGCAGCTGAATCCTCTTTAGGAGACGATCCTGGCGCTTGCTGGACTTTCTTGGATGCCCTGAAGCCTTCTTTACAAGAATTTAACCTCTTTCCTTGAAGTTCTTGATGATCCTATAAATTGTTGATCTAGGTGCAATCTTAGTAGCCACAATATCCTTGCCTGTGAAGCCATTTTTATGCAACGCAATGATGGTTGCACGCGTTTCTTTGCAGGTCACCATGGTTAACAATGGAAGAACAATGATTTCAAGCATCACCCTCCTTTTAACATGTCAAGTCTGCCATTCTAACCCAATCAGCCTGACATAATGATCTCCAGCCTTGTGCTCGTCAACATTCTCACCTGAGTTAACAAGACGATTACTGAAATGATCTCAGCAGGTCCTTTAATGACAGCAATAAAATGCAGTGGAAAGGTTTTTTTGGGATTAAGTAAATTTTCATGGCAAAGAAGGACTATGCAATTCATCTGATCACTCTTCATAACATTCTGGAGTATATGCAAATTGCTATTATAAAAACTTAAGCAGCAACTTTTCCCATTTCCAATATTTATGTAATTCTCAAAACTTTTGGCCACGACTGTACAGTACAGACCAAAAGTTTGGACACACCTTCTCATTCAAAGAGTTTTCTTTATTTTCATGACTATGAAGATTGTAGAGTCATACTGAAGGCATCAAGGGCTATTTGACCAAGAAGGAGAGTGATGGGGTGCTGCGCCAGATGACCTGGCCTCCACAGTCACCGGACCTGAACACAATCGAGATGGTTTAGGGGTGAGCGGGACCGCAGACAGAAGGCAAAAGGGCCAACAAGTGCTAAGCATCTTTTGGGGAACTCCTTCAAGACTGTTGGAAGACCATTTCAGGTGACTACCTCTTGAAGCTCATCAAGAGAATGCCAAGAGTGTGCAAAGCAGTAATCAAAGCAAAAGGTGGCTACTTTGAAGAACCTAGAATATGACATATTTTTTTAGTTGTTTCACACTTTTTTGTTATGTATATAATTCCATATATAATTCCACATAGTTTTGATGCCTTCAGTGTGAATCTACAATTTTCATAGTCATGAAAATAAAGAAAACTCTTTGAATGAGAAGGTGTGTCCAAACTTTTGGTCTGTACTGTATGTACAGTATGTATGCATGTATGTATGTATGTATATTTACAATCTCTTTTTATTTAATTACATTTTTTATATAATTTTCAGGCATTTCAGTTTTTGAACTTTTTAATTCCTAGATAGTTTTTGCCATGAACATTGTTCATATTACAGATTTACATATGTTCAAAGCTCTATGTTTACCAACACTGATTGTTTAGCAGAATCTGATGAGCAGTTTGTATGTCCATGATGAAAATGAAACCGTGTGATGTATCAGAAAATATTTGAATATTAATATACAGCTATTTGTTGTGGTACTTTCAACCAGTGACATTTCACTGTGGGCAGAGATAGCCAGTGTGATTCTAGAACCCAAGAGGTCCACAACATGTCTTTTTTTGTTTTTGTTCTTTACTACTTATCCAGGACCGTGTACCTTACCACAAGTTCTGCTCCTGGGAAAATCAGTTTTTCACTGACTCTGTTGTTTCTGTTGAAGTCAAGCAGTTGTTTTTTCGTTCTTTCTGGTCATAGATATTTCTATCTGTGGACTCAAAATGTTCTGAGCAGTCTGCCAGAGCCATATAATCTGCAATCTAACAGCTCTTATCTGAATTCCTCATACTATGTGTACTTACAGACAATAGGACTAGGAGGATCATAGTTCCTCAAGGATCCCCAATAGAAAAAAACAAGCATGAGACAGTAGTGCTGCTGTTTTTGTCATACTGCTCTCAGCAGGAGAGAAAGTCCACAATTCACAATGTGACAGAATCACAGATTGATCTGCAGTTTAAGGCCCAAGAGCACAAGGCACTGTAGTTAAATGCAGATGAGAAGTCTAGTGGAGTATCCTCATGTAAAATTGCTTCTTCAGATGTATTATGTTCAGAGCTGTACAGGCAACCTTATTTGGCCCTTTGAGTCACAAAGCTCTAACTGTCAAGAGAGGTCACCTGATTTGAGGGCGTCACAGTCTGTGTGAGATCTGGGCAATGTCATACAATGATCAAAGAGTGTCTGCATATGTTATTAATTAAATAAACTTTTAATTGGTTGACATTCCAAAAGAATACGTTCATAGAAAAATACATTGAATATTTACGTCTAGACTATATTATTATATTCTTTTGCAATTAATTTGATTAATTTAGAAGAATATCATGTTGTTATTGTAATTATACTATTTAATCGACTGACACCTGGCTTTATTATTAAATTAACTTGCAATTCATTTGACATTTTCAAGGATTTTGTAATATGAGTTGGCGTGCAAAGTAAAGCACATGACAAAGAAGATATGTAAACAGTTCTTTTAATGATTCACAGGAGTAGAAAGGGCACTCCCAAAAACAAATCCAAATCATGGTATCATCACTACAATAGCGGACAAAACAGAACTGAACAGACAGGGCTTAAAAAGGGCATGGAAATTAAGAGGAATGGAAACAGGTTGGCAGTATTCAATTAACAAAACGAGGAACGGAACATGATAAGGAGAACTCAAATAAGGAGAACTCAAAAGGAACAGAAATTCATAACTGTAACAATTCGCCCCCTCCCGGAACGGTGTGTCCTCGTACCGACAGAGAAAGACCAGCGTAGGGAGGGTGGGTGTTCAGGAGGTGGGAGTGGGGCAGGCAAGGGGCAGGCAATGGAGAGGGAGCATAGACTATAGTACCAGGGCAGAGTGGATGGAGGGAGGAGCCAGGGAGGAGCCCGGAGCAGGGGGAGCCAGATGGTGCTCCAGAGGCCAGTCAGGATGAAGACCCACGGTGGAGTCGACAGCGGGAGGAGCCATGGTGGAATGAGGGCCTATCACACCAGGGGGCCAACTGACGGAGACTGCACAGATGTATAAGGAGCCCAGGATGGAGCGAGCAGACGCAGAGCCAAGGTGACACAGAGGTCCAGAGGTCCAAGGCGGTGCTGAAGGAACAGGCGACCAAGGCAGAGGCGGGGCTCTGGAAGACCGCTGCGGAGCCGAAATGACTGAGGATGGAGGTGGAGCTGGCGGGAAGGAGGAGCCTGACAGAGCCGGAGGGATGGAGTGATGAGGCGAAGCCATAGGAGTGGAGTCCCGAGGCGGCGGATGGTCGACGACTGACCAAGGCGGAGCCGGAGGGACAATGGAGCCCGGTGGAGCTGGTGGGATGATGGGCTACGGTGGAGACGAGGGAGCTAGGTGCCAAGGCGGAGCCGATGGGTCGAAGGACCGAGGTGGAGTCCAGGGCCCTGAGGCTGGAGGCGGAGACAGGGGATTCTCACACCAAGGAAGAGCTGGGGACTGGAAGTCCCACGGCGAATCATCGCGCCCAGATGGCGCTGATTGAGGGTGAGCTGCGGGATTGACCGGCACCAGCAAAGATGGGGCTGAGGAACTGGCTGGTTTGAGAGGAGATGGGAGAGGGAGGCTGGGAGGAAACACAGATGGACTTGGGCTGGGTAATGCCTCACCAAACCAATCAATTAAATCCGTCTGGAAAATATCTATAAGTTCCTCAAAATATAATCCAGAAACCAGACGCGGGAGAGTGGGCGTGGCTTCCCTCCAAGCCCCCGATC